>NW_026860208.1:0-188702 GCF_026571515.1 Ruditapes philippinarum
TATGGTCAGATTGAGAAGTACATTGTATAAATTGCTGTGAGTAGAATGGACATGTCAGCATGTTATAATGTTACTATTCTACATCAGTGAGGTCTAAGAGTTCTAGATAAGGTTATTTGTTCGACAATAACGTCCGATGATTTTTCCGGATATTTTTTTTTAAATTTATTTTTGTAGTGAGAAATACTGCATATGAAAAGCTTTGTTGTTCACTTGCATGTTGCATTTTGTTAAATACTTTCTTAATGTTTTGTTTTGTTTTAGATTTTTTTTTAAAATTAAAGTTTAGCTAAGTTTTTGTTGAAATATATTTCAGTTTTGTTTCAGCATAAGGAAGAAAACAAAAGATATAATTGTCACTCTACTATAATTCATTGTTTCGGAACAAAAATTGTTTAATATTTTTGTCATTATTTTTCAATGTTATAGTTCCTAACCAATTATTTGATTACCAAGACTCGTACCTTTATAATATTTTTTAGCAATTCTTGTGCTTGTATTATTGTGGAAGGTTTGCATTGATCGTTAGTCCTTATTTCTGTTACAGCAAATTTCACTATGATTTTGTGGTGACATTATCGGTGTGGGATGGGAGGTGGGATTTAAGCAAGGGGACAATCTTAGGGAAAATAAATCTAGTTCATAAATTCTAGTTCTAGTTCTAAATCATAGTTCAATATAAGATTATTGATACCACAAACTGTTGCATCTTTATAGGCCTTTATATTATTGATATATAGCTTTTAGGTACCATAACAGAATTATGTAAGTATTAGTACTAAAGGAATTAGCTTCTTATTAAAGGGACTCAACTGAGGTATTTTGACATGACGGGACTGGAAATAATATTTTTTGAAATAGACGCTACATTTGATACTAGTTTATTTGCAAAATTTCAGATCATTTGCTCACTCCATTTTTCAGGAATAATTATTTCAATGGTAAAAAATGGCCTGAAATGTTTTTCAATAACACAAAATGCAATTTTCCATGTATTTCTGAGTATAATTCTCAATTATCTGTTGCATATTTTTCTGTTTTACATGCCCCAGCTGATTTTTTTAAGAAATTGAAGTTATACGTTTTTGGGCTTTAGTAGGGTTCCTTTAATAATAGCAGTCATAAAATATCTAAGTGTATTACTTTCTGTGACAGTTATACTGCCTGTTAAAATAAGATACAATAGATATAAAAATACATTTAACCATATAACATACAATACATTGTGTATTCTAATATAACACTGCTAGAAATGATACAATTACTTGATGGTGGGAAATAGAGTGAGAGTTATAGATGGTAGACATAACATTGTTGTATTTTGAGCTGGAACTCTTACTTGAATTAAATAGGCAAGTTGGATCACACTTGGCGCCTCCTTGTCAAAGTGCATTATGGGTCAAACAAAATGGAATCATAATAAATTTAATAATGATATTGGATGTTACATACCAGTTGATAATTCATTTAAAGAAGGGCGGGAAATTTTTGAATTTTTTTTATTATACAAAGTAGAACAATTTCGAATTTCAAACTTTTTGTTTCAGAAAATGAATAATGAATAGAACGAGATAGTGTTTTATTTTGATTTAAAAATAAAAAAGAACAACAATTTTAGCAATGATAAATAATTTAGAAGCATTTTGTTAATTTTGAAAACAAATGGATTAATCCAAAAAAGGGAAGTAAATGTAGGTTTGATGGTTATGTTAAGGTGGCTTTGCTTATCTCCCTTTGAATATGGTCAATGTTTTGTGTTATCTGGCTTTTATATTTACTCAGATTATACATCACAATTCACTCACATTTTGTAGTCCTCTAGTTACCTTCCATTTGATCATTTTGGTTCAAAACCATTATTTACTTAACTGTTTTATGTCCAAATAATTTTAAATAAGTAGTTAATGCAAGATTAAAAAGCAAAATATATCTTGTTAAAGAAATTTAACAGTATACATTTGTAGATTTTCGAAAATTTACTACTAAAACTTTTTTTTCAATTATTAGATGTAAAGAACATATTATTACATCTTTGATATGATATGGCATATACTTAAATTGTATATTAAAGCAGTTACATTGTAATTACAAAGTTTTAGATATTCTGTCATGCTGAGAAATTTTCAAAAGCAGGATATTTTTTTGAAAAGTTTGGACACAATTTATGTGTAGATTTTAGCTAGGAAGCAGAATTCATCTTTTTTTTATCTACAACAAATGACCAAGGCATTTCATTCCATACCCGACAATATTCCATTATAAAATGTCATTTGATTTGTTCATTTAACATTAAACCTTGTGGTATTGAAAGTTTAATATTAGCCTTTGATACCAGTATATACTTAAGCTTAGTCTAAGCCCGCACATCCATGCCATTTGGCTGGGCTTAAGTTTGCTAAATGCTATTGTTTTTATTTGTATTTTTAATGTTGAAATACCTTGCATGGATAGTAACTATAACTTGTATTATAAACGATTTTTCCATGCTTTGAAGTTGGAGTAGTCTGTTCAAAATTTAAGCTATTTCTGTATCAAAGTACAAAAGAATACCATCAACAGTATAGAGCCTGATTAGACTGCTTCCATGTTCATGCTGGCCTTGATCAGACTGCTTCCATGTACAGGCTAGCCTTGGTCAGACTGCTTCCATGTACAGGCTGGCCTTGATCAGACTGCTTCCATGTACAGACTGACCTTGATCAGACTGCTTCCATGTACAGGCTGGCCTTGATCAGATTGCTTCCATGTACAAGCTGGCCTTGATCAGACTGCTTCCATGTACAGGCTGGCCTTGATCAGACTGCTTCCATTTTCAGGCTGGCCTTGATCAGACTGCTTCCATTTTCAGGCTGGCCTTGATCAGACTGCTACCGTGTTCAGGGCTGGCCTTGATCAGACTGCTTCCATGTACAGGCTGACCTTGATCAGGCTGCTTCCATGTACAGGCTGACCTTGATCAGGGTGCTTCCATGTACAGGCTAGCCTTGATCAGACTGCTTTCATTACAGGCTGACCTTGATCAGACTGCATCCATGTACAGTCTTTCCTTGGCTTTATGCCGGTTACAAAGGCTAATATATTTTGGTTCCATCAGGTTAATGGTTTAAAAGTTCAAAAACTGGTTCATGAATATATTGCATTGAATAAGTTGAAAATTATATTGCATTGAATAAGTTGATGAATATATTACATTGAATAAGTTGCCATTATCAATCTTAATAGTGTGTTTCATAAATATACTTCAACAATAAAGTGATTCTTGTCATCATCATCATTATATGTTGCTGTGATAATGTTATCATAAGGTTGCATTGCATGATTGGAAAAATAGATCTAAAAATAGATGATTGAATACTGTGATTATTTTGTTACTAAAAGTACAAGCTCAATTTCAGAATGACCATATTCATTATAGTCTTTTCTTCACACTAAAATAACTTTTGTATTAGTGAATTATATGATCACCAATATGGATACTGAAATTGTCTTATGTATGTCTATAAAGTTTTGTATTTTTCGGCTCAATAAAACAAACATTTAGGGTTCAAAGAGTAAATTAAACAAAATATGAAAACCAGTCAGAAAATGGTACTCGGCTATTGGTTAGTTTTGAAAGCATTACATCAATCAACCAATCAGCTTCGTTTACTGGTCGGACTGGTTTTCATTTTGTTTTATGGTTTGAATCATGATATTACTCTAAAAATGGTGCTAGCTAATTTGCAGTACATTGTATACAGATTTCTTTAATCTCTGTACATCTTGTTGTTTTATAGTTCCTTATAAGGCAGAAATTTAATACAACAAAACCCAAGTATTATGCATGTCTTTACTTATTGAATACATAAATTAACACTCAACCTGTTGAAATTCGTAAATGGACTCTTCCTGTCGCCTTTTTTGGATTGTCCATTGTCAATTTTGATGATACCAAGTTGAAAATATTAGTAGTATTGTCAATTTATATGATACCAAGTTGAAAATATAAGTCGGGTGGATAGCCAAAAGGATTGAGACTGGTCCAACAGCACAGATGTTCAGGCTTGCCTGGCTGAAACTGTTTTGATGACACTTTCACTTTCGGTTCCAGCAGATTAAAGAAAGAAATATTGTATGAAATAACCTGAATTGTAACGCCCCAGTGAATAAAAGTTGACTTTACAAAGAATGGGTAAATAAGCTGTAAAAAGGGTTATTTAGTTTGATAAATATGTCAATAGTATAGAAACCTTTCTGGAAAAAATAGGGTTTTTTTCGGGTGGAAAATAACACTGAGATTGTTTTTGTTTTTTTCTGAATCTTGTGCTTGGTTATTGAATGTAGATAAATGTATATATCTTGTATTTATTTTTTATTCGTTAATGTGTTTAATATTGTTGTGCTTTCCAATTCTTTTTCATAGTGACATTTTTGTATAAACAAGCTACGCAATTCTTTGTGAATAAGTTAATAATAATACAGGTCTTATGGTAATGATGTTAATGTTGTTTAGTTAATAGTACTTGTTGCTACTTAAATAACACTTGTTTCAGTTGTTTTGATAGTTAATTGATTTTTTAATAACAACAGGAATACAGTAAAAGAATAAAATTTTAGAAATTATCATCGTATTTGCAAAATCAAGTTGTTGTTTTTTCATGATATACTTTGAAAACTTTAGGAAGTGTATTGTTAGTTTATTGGATGCCTGTAACATTGTTCTGTGAAGAAACATGTTTATTATTATGCACTTGTAACGTAGTAACAATTTTAATATTATAATGATGTTTTTTTTAAATATTTTACGCAGATTGGCGTTTACACATGTGTTTGATTATAAATGTGTGTAAATGTTTCAATATGTGCTGTTTGACTTGAAATCCATAGAATAGTGTGCTGTTGTATGTATGTTACTGTATAAAACTTAGACTTTGTCTTCACTGATTAAGAACTAAAATCGTGATTAAAAATGGTTAAATCTCAGTAGTTGCGATATTCAGCTTATAAATATAGCTTTGTATTTATTTGAATAATATTGATAGATATATAGTTGAAGGGTTTGAATTAGGATTTAAGTAAATGGTTTGAATAAGGATTTTCATACAACTGTTGTGTAGGGATAGAGAATTAGTGTTGTTTTAACAATAACAAAGTTAAGTTGGGAATGCTCAGTGCAAAAATATTTTATTAGTGCTTCATGTAATTATATATTCTTACATATGAGTTAATATTTAATTCCTTCAGCTTTTTTTTGACATCATCATAAAAATGATAAAATATATTGGATCACATAATTAGAGGGCCACCAATGACCTTTTCAGGTTTATGTCATTTTGGAGTTTATTTCACTGTGGTTATACAATTAATTTAGATGTCACTGCAATGCCATGCTTTTTGTACAAGAAAAAGAGCACTAAGAAAGACCATGTTGTACTGAATTGTTAGATTAAATTTTATCTACAATTTTTCAACAATGTTTTGCTTTTCAATATTTAACATGTGCTTTTTTTGTAACCATTAGTTGCTTATCAAATAAAAAATACAAATTAAGGTCTGGATTTTGTAAAATAGAAAACAAACATGTACTGTATATCTAACAAAATAAGCTTGCATTAATTTTACAGTGTATCTTATTTATTATTAATTTATATATTTTTAATAAAAGTTTAATTTTTACTTATATCACTTTCTATTCAGTATTATATACAGTAGTTTTACAAGACAATTTGAAGTTGTATGTTTAGTGTAATAATATATGTATCTGCAGAAATTATTATTACAAAAAAACTGACTTTTTTAATTGTGAAATAAATTTACTTTGATTCGAGAAATAAAAGTTAAATTGAAATGATTAAAATAAATTTGAAGGTAAAAAGAATATATTGCTGAAGTTAAATTTGAAGGGAAAAAGAATATATTGCTGAAGTAAATGTAAAGGTGAAATAAAAGTGAAGTTTAAATTAATATATTATTCAAAGAAATATGTAGGTGAAATGAGTATATTGTTGAAATAAATGTATAAGGTGAAATAAATGTGTCCTGTCACAATGTGGTAATATGTCTTTTTTTGTTTACAAGAGATGTTTTAAAGGTATTTTAATGGCTCAGAAACTTTGATATTATATAATACTTTTTATTTTTATCCTACTTTTTTGCGGCCCAAACTGGGTTACCCAGTTTATTTTTATCCTACTTCACTTAATCAAGAGAGGACTCCGTTAATTTTAGGGGTAATCTTTTTATGCAGAATTTTTCTGTAGACATGTTTGAAATGTAAACCATTCAAAGTGAAAAGTTAATTGGAAAAAAGACATATTTCTGTCTACAGAATTATATTTTATATACTTATATTTGTGCTAAAGGTTGTTGGAAGTGTCTAATGTTTAAGTACACCACATTAAAAAAACATTAATCAAAGTGAGTCAGATATTTAATTTTTTTTTCTAAATCGTTTTTATGCCTGGACTTTTAAAGATTTAGATTAAAATTATGTCTGTTTGAAATATTTTGATGATGATGTTGCAAGTGTAGTTTACTTATTGAAATTTAATTTGGTCTATTTCTATCACATGTCATAGCTCGATCATAATTGATTAAAATTGTAAGTAACTGAATTATATATGGGTAAGTTTGATATTTTTTTCATCATTTTATATACATGTTTATGAATATTTAAGTTTGAATGTTATCTTATTACACCAGTAATTTGTGAAGGTTATCAAAATTGATGTTAACTATGTTAAATCTTGACTCATCAGTAAGTTACCATAGTACTGGTCCAAAAAAAAAAATAACCACTGTTAGTCAGTATTAGACCAATATAATAACGTAATCTTGGATGTTTCTAAACATTGTGTGAATAAATTTGTAAGTTTTTTGTTTTTGTTGAAACATTAAGATCATTAAGTCTTATTTTAAAACATTGTAAAAAGATAGTGTAGTAATTTTTGTAGTTTACGTGTCAAATCAACAATTGTTCATCATCATTTTAGTCAATTTTATATAATTTTTTTTTGCTTTTTGACTATTCAGCATTGTTTGCTAGGAAACATGTTAAAATGCTTTATCTTGGTTGCAATAATAACTTCATTATGATTGTAAAACATTTAATCTGTGATGTGACATATTGAAGTAGGACTGTTGAAACCCTTGTTTAAAGGATATCATATTTTTTTTTTCAAAAGTTGGATGACAAATTTAAGCCTTAAAGTTTTCAGTGTAAGATTTCATTGTAAAGTTTCAAAAGTTACTTGTTAATGATTGTAACAGTTGTTTTATTTTTACTTCAAACTGTTTATTATGAGAATGTTTTAATTGTTGTGAAAAAGAATGTTAACAGTTATTCAAACATGGATTTTGTTCTGCATGTATTTTGCATGTTTTTGTTTTTTCTTCAAGTTTCATTGTATAATTGTATGATTTGTTATATTGAAAAGTATAAATGCTCCATGTGCAAATACATTTGTTTTAACTTGTCTCCCTCGCCCAATTTTAGTAACAATTGATTAAGATTCTGAGTAAAGGGATTCCGGTAAATTGTATTATAATGTCGTATTGGAATAAATCCTAGATATGTTATATCAGTGCAGGTGAAGTGCTTGGATCCTTGCTTTTTGCTTTAATTTGGAAACCAAAATCATCTTTCCTGTGTCGGCACCGTATGACCTAAATTGTGTTGATGCGCCGTAAAACTAAAAACCAAACACACTTACTGCTGGCACAGTCGTGCGTGCGCTTTTCCAAACCCTTGACTATAAATTTATATTAAAATGAATAATTTTCTTACGGTATCTCAGCAATGTCGTACTGAAATGTTTTAATTTAAATGAAGTTCAGTCACAGTATTGACTTTCTGTCAACTGGTTATTCACAACATAAGAGGAAAATGGAGAATTACAACACGTCAACACCAGAGCTGCTTGAGATTATTTATTCTCAACCGGTTTTTATCTCGCCTTCATCAGAATCGTATTTTTTATACACTATACATGTATTAATTAATCGTCCAAAATAAGAAAAAAGGTAAATGTTCAAATTAAAATACCATTTACTCAATCATGGACATTATACTAGCAGCAGTCCAGTTGCAATATAGATTTCTATAATAAATAGATTGATGATACCATTATGAATATTTAATTCTTGTTACCTCCCCTTCAATGATAGTGTTACCATTAAATTGCAGCCATAGTATGTGTTTGTAATTTTTTTTAGATACATCTAATTCGTTTAAAAGAAAAAGAAGGACTGGTATGAGAACCATGGATCTCCGCCATCCATACACACCACGTGACACCAATGCTATCTGCCATAACCACAAAGCTGTCAATCTTGTTTGAAATTCAAGAACGCCATTTGCTTTCTCTCCTTTAATTTCATAATACCTGTATGTGTTCAAGTCAACATGATTTCTCAGACATCTATGGCAGCGTCAATCTTGTTGTCAAGATCATTCTTATCCAATTCATGTAAGAGTTGGCATGCTCTTGTAAATCCTTTACGTAAATAGTATGGCATATGCTTTATTAATCTTTTCTATATATTGTATTTTATTTCTACAAAAATTAATGTATTTTCTGCACGATGACATACAACGTTATAATAAATGCAATGTTTAAAATGAAAAATACAACCTTACAAACTCTCTCTCTACATTTGCGTGCATGCATCCTTAAAAACTTTCAAATCCATCATTTATGAAGTGAAGGGTTCAAAATTTGGTAACAAGCAAAGTGATCCCTCGGAAGCATTAATCACAACAAAATTACAAGAGAACTGCATACTCGGTTTGATTGAGTCTGTACATGAGGGATACTGAATAAGTGCAACATCCCTCACGCCCCTTGGCACCGGCTTGAGCGGTACTCAGTTCTCAACACTTAATAGTGCTGGCATTAATGATCCCGAAGGACCAGAAAAATATAACAACACTGAGGTGAAGTACGGGGCAACTTTTTACAGCTGCCACACAGCACTTACCATACTATCATATACCATATTTCCTTAAATTTGCGACATTCGATAGTCAGAAGATAGCACTGGCTATCTCGGAATTGAAACTTACGTGAATGTTTCGATTCTTATCAGAGTAGTTCTATTTGAAACAAAGAGCATTGTATTAAAAGATGCTTTGTTGCAAATTCCTACCTCAAAAATCAAAAATGTGCAGCCTTGCCTGGCTCTATAATAAAAGGCTTATCTCTTTCGGTCCCAGCAGGTCATGGAATATTTCTAAATTACCTACAGCTTTATCACCCATTTCATTCATTTACCGTAGATGTATCTTGACAGGCGTAATTATTATGATTGTACTCTTTTTCTTAATGCAATTATAAATGTTATATATTCAAGTTTTAATTAAAGTTTTATTTCAGCTACGATAAAGAGTAACTGCAATTATCAACATCCTTTACATTCAGTTGGACCGGGGGGGGGGTATTATTTTCTGAAAAGGCGGAAGTAGAATAATAATATAAAAAAGACAAATGCAGTAAAGTTGAATCTATTTCTACAATATAACATGATTATACTGATATTATAAATGACAATGTTTTTCAAAGGGTAAATTAATTCTTGAAAATGGTACGATGTACACCACAGCTATGCATGCACTATGGTAAATACAATCTACGTAGTTTTTCAAGATCTAAACAATTAAGCAGATATCGCTCGGTTTTAGAATATTATGCTTCGTATCTAATGATAAAAATGGTGTGTTTCTTATTAAGTGAGAAACCATTTATATTGTTTATGTATAAATTTTCTTTCAAGGCTTAAGCTGACATTCTAGAAATCAGGTGTTATATTGCTTTTAGTGAATTTAAAAATTTAACACACCTATGGACTAGAAAATAGTTTGAATATCTGCATTGTAAATTTCACAGATGAGAATTTGCTCACTAACATCTCCTCCGCCAACCCCACCACGATATTCTACACCATGAGATATACGTTCTTCTAGTAGTCGGTGCAGTGGTCGGTGCAGCAGTTGTTGGGGGTAGTGTTGTCGGTGCAGTCGTCGTGAATGTAGGTGCTGCGGCGGTTGTTGTGCTTGTACCTTTATGCCCACCATGTTCGAGCCATTTTAACCATGCTCGAGCTCTGTAAAGAAATAATAATGTTTGTTTTCTTTTGTCTTAAAACGACATATTACTATTTTGCTTTCCATTTTTACCTTATAAGGAAAATATAAAAGACGATATTTAGCTCTTTTATACGTGTACAACCAAAGTCGAAATATTGTTCCATTGTTTTTCAACTTATTATGTCATGAAGCTGTGAAGTTTTGGTCATGAAATATTTAGTAATATTAATGAATGGAAATAAATTGTAAATTAATAAATTCCTTCTTTAAGGCAATGCCTACATGCTCAGCTATGTTTCACCCTTTAGCTATACTTACATTTTACTCCAATTGTGGCTGAGGTGTTGCCTTTCATGGTTGAAGCATCAGAACTTCAGTCACCATTTATCCCTGCGTGATCGTGAGAGGCGACCACTAGTTTATAAATGGGTCCGAATAACTATAGTCTACACATATCTTAGCTTTAGCAGGTTAGGTGGTTCTGACCCCTGTGTGTTGCTTTAAGTTTGTAGCATCCTAGTTTAGCCACAATCACATGTCCTGTTTCTGGACCATTTGACATAAACTGTGTTCTCCAAACAAGCAAAACTTACCTTTTAGCTTGTAGAAAGCTATCTATTGCCCGGTATAGGTCGTCATCTTTATGTACATGCTGTGACGTATGTTCTGGAATGTTGACGTAATACTCATGTCCATTAGGATCTCCTGAGCCTTGCCTTGTTCCAAAATTGTTTCCAATTCTTTCGTCCTTGTCTGATTTTCTTTCATTCATACCTCTGACGTCATTTGATCCCAGGTTCCTTTTAATATTTTTCAAGACGTCGTGTTTATCATTTGGATCGGAGAGAGCGTCGATAATCTTTTGTAAAAGCTCACTGTCATCTAAAAGGAGATTTAGAAAATTAATATAGATTGTAAACTGCATGAAATAGGTTTTACTATATACATGTACATAAAAGAACAAAGTAGAACAAAATTTTACAACTATTTATGTATATTTTATTTTTTTTCCGCTGCAAAAAAAAATCTAAAACAAAAATAATAATAGCCTTGAGTTAACCATTATTCTAATACTAAAAATGCAAATCTTATCAAGATGTGCATTATACAAGTTCACAGCGTAATAGTCCTAACTAATGATTGTGTGTTGCTTTTTTGTGTGTTAAACAAAATATCAATATCATTTTTATCATTATCGTAAGGGATCTAAGGTTGGGTGATGAATTTTAAAGCCCCGAAATAATTATTTCATATTGAAATAGGTGCGGTAATGAAATGAATATAATGCTGACGGCAAAATACGTTATTACCTTTACATACAACTTTGTACCCAGTGATATATTTATATCTAAATCGTGATAAACTGTAATGGCGTTTGATTAAATAATTGTACTATGATTCAACATTTTACAAACATTAAAACAAATGTTCCTTCTATTCTAGTGGTTGAAAATTGGATATTTAAAAGCTCTTGTCTCAAACATATTCGTTTTACGATAAATAAAAGGCGATATTCAATGAAATATACTTTTAAAAAAAGAACACAACAAAAACAAAACAAATAAAAAAACAGTTACTTCTACCTTGATTATATTTCGATTTGATTTCACGCGAAATCTATTTATTTTACAAATCTCATCGAAAAAATGTTTCAAGAATGACACAATAGAAATACATCTATATATACAGACCTCTATATATGCATTTCTACAAAAAGTTTGGAATATTTGAAACAAAAATTACCATGTATGATCGATCATATGTATATTCACTTAGATGTCTACACTGAACAGTACAAAATAATGTAAAATATTTCTTTTTTTTTAAGTTATATACTTTCCACCTAGAAGTAAAATTATAGTACACTCAAACATCGTAGAATGGATATGAAATTGATAGCATGTAATTTTATTGAGAAAACGAATAGGCTTCTTTTTATGGCGATATAGTTCGGAAACATAATTATTTACAAAACAAAGGTCTAACTTGCATCATGATTATCAACGGTCGAATCACTTCCATGCGGTTAGAAAATAATTAATTTTAATGATTAGACTTTTTTACAGCACAATCAAATAAAAATAAGAAAAAACAAGAAACACACAAGAATGAAAAAAAAAGTTTTTATACATGTATAAAGCTTGAGTCATATATATATATATATATATATATATATATATATATATATATATATATATATATATATATATATATATATATATATATATATATATATATATATATATATCTGAGTAAATGAACATTTATACGTATACTGTAGCTTTTTTCTTTTCTCCGTCTTTGCCGGGTTAAATGCTCTTGTTCATTAAGAACAAGATTAGAACCAAAATTAAAACTTAAAAAATCTCAATTGTTTAATCTCATTGATTTCGTTTTTAATATCGCCTTCATAAAAATGAACTTAAAATAGCATGTTTATGGATTTTTTGAAAAAATGTATTGTACTTTACAATGTGCCCATTTAAATGTTGATCCAAATATTGATATTTATTTTGAAATTCGTCATTATTTTGATCCCTGCTATCGTTATTTTTTTGTGTTAGTATTAATCAAGTTTTCCTGTTTCTGCGCAAATCAGCATTTTGTTTATATTTTGTTTACCTACGATTTTAGCCGAATATAAATAATGTCCGTTTAAATCTTTTCTTTTTTTAGTGTCTTTGGGTTGGCACCGACGGTTAAAGAAAGACCACCATTTAACAAGATAGATAAAACATCTTTGGCATTTGCGTACATAAACCATAATCATATAAGATCAAATTATTCGAAAACACACTTAACTTAAATCAAAAATAGAAACAATTAAAAGATACCCTTTTTATTATTTAACTACCACTTTAACATATCTTTGAGTTATTTTTTGTTACTATGTACCGTTGCATTTTAGATATATCTTTGTGTAACAAACCTTCTTTGCGAGTATAAGTCAAACTTATCAATCCAATGAACACTAAAGAAAACAACACAGTCTTCCCCATTGTAACATTTAATATAAAATCTGATTTTTTTCTAATATGATTTTTATGAGGAAAATACAGCTTATTGCTTGCCTAGTCAAGCATTTATAATGTGCTTTTAATTTATAAAAGTGTAGGTATACTTAAGTTTTATGCCGATCTATGATACATGGTGTTTCAATGTCATGTATTTGTTTCATTTATCATTGATCTAAATAAAAAATTGTTTATTGTTAAACAAAACTACGTCAAACAAAACTAGGATATCCGGAACGCATGAATGAGAACTCACAAATGATTTTTAAATAGTTTTATAATGGTGACATTAGGTTTAGAACCCACGCAAATAAAATGGGAAACTTTTTAACCAATAGCGCATAACCGCTTTTTATTTAATTCAAATCCTTCAGATGACAGTACCATGAAAAACTAATACGAGTTGTTTTGTTTACGCATTTATACGTGCTATCAAAATTATATTTAATTTAGATTTAAAATCATTCGTAACTGAAGAGAAAAGAAATAGGTCATAATTTATTTATTTATATTTTTTCGTCAAAGGGAATGTCGGTCGAATGGTCAACATCTTTTATCAATTCGATGTGAATTATTCGTGCATTTGATATATCAACTTCAAATATTCTTTTCATTTAATGTCTTTGATCTTTGTACAAAATATTACATTTGAAGTCAACTGATAATAATATGAGCTTTTGGTTATTACACGGTCCGTGACATAAACCGTGATCGTTAACTCTTTGATAGAAGCAAGGTTAGTTTACAATGTATATACGTTATGGTTGTCCGTTTTAATATAAAATTGAATTAAGCACCGCAGAACTGTTTCCGACACGTTTGCCTTTATTGGATTGCAACTTGACACATCATCAATCGTACATCATTTATAAATAGTGTTATACAAATTCAAACCATAAACTGTTGAATTTCTTAAAGTTTCACATTTCAATATTTGTTTCTCTATTAGAAGTCATCTTGTATTGAATGAGAGAAAGTCTTTCACAGGCGTTATTTTTTTAAAAAGAAAACTTTCATATTGAAAACAAAAATGTTCTTAAGATAGGATGGGGTAAAAAGAAAGTAGGCCGAAGCATTTTTTTCTAAACACTACTTTGTAGCAAGGTCATGATAAAATTTTAGCATTCTTCATATTTCAATTGACTCTTTTACAATGCCGGTTGGGAATATCTTAAATAATTGTTCAGTTATTTTCCAAGTTAATTATCGTTTATCATGTTAAAGTACTTATCTGTTTTATTACATAACATAAACATTATTTAACATTAAACATATTGTGCAATGCTTATAGCCAACATAAAAAGGTTGATAATGGTATACGCAGTGATTTTATTACAGTTTCTTCTTTATACGTTTTCTATTAAACGAAATACAAAGTAGAAATATCTTTTAACTTACGCACTCACTTATAAAAGCGCTACGGTCATGACCTATCACTCAATCTTTCAGTAATGCATTTTCCCAAGGCAAATAAAATCAAAATTCATTTAAGAAAACTGTGATCTAGTTTCTTAAGTGTTCATTAGCAATGCATTTTATTACAGTAAGAAAGCAAAAATGAATCAATATTCCTTAATTTGAACTTACTGTTAAAATACAGCATGCGATGAATGCTTTAAATATCCATAAACTGCGAAACTGACAATTTTTATGTGAACTTAAGTAAAGCCAAACCAAGTCTTTAACACAAAACCTCATTCTATGGGATAAAAATGATACTTAAATTATGTGATTGTATTTGCCTAATAATACTATTAAAAATTAATACACAAATGAATGCATGTATTTACTAAAAATATTACAGAACGTGTCTGAATTAATTTTCATCTATTTACAATTTATTAATATCTCATATTTGTATTAAGATATGTATTTTATGCTATTGAAAGCAATTTTAAGGAACATAAATCACATTTTTGAGAAGGCGAATAGACATATATCAATATACACAATATTTTCAAAAACAAGTAATTTTGTTTTCACATGGTAAGCTTATATCGCATTATATCGGGATACATAGTGTTTATTTTGCTAAAATACCCCATATATATATTAAAAAATAATTATGCAAAATATTATAATCCGTTTTTACTTCAGAAACGGTGTGAGATAGGGGCATGTAAGTTAGTGCTGGTAAAATGAAAAGGCTTTTGAATTACACGAAACAACTATCAGAAAGTAGTTTAAAGTTTTTGTTTAAACATATTTAGTTCCTTTCAATTTTTTACAATATGTACAATGCAAATATATAGAAAGAAAAATATATAAATACATTTTGAAAGAAAAAGGGTTGGACCACAAGTTCAAATAACATTAGTAAATCTGTCCGTCGCCAGAAATCAATGCTTTATCCGCCATATATTGTTTTATACGACAATTTACGTCTACATTTTAATTGTTTCTTTGTTTAAACAAGAGGAGAAATAACAGTACAACTTTGTTCACTAAAATAGGTTTACAACAATTAATTAAAGTGTATATAAAGTTATATCTCTGTTGCCAGTAGGTTTGACTTTTGAAAAACAATAATTTCATAAAAGAAATATGTTGGTATATTACATTGTCAGCGAATAGCGAATTTTATATCAGCTTAAAGGAAAAATTAATTTCCGTCGAATGCTTTAGAATTTAAAATATTTTGTCCGCCAATGGCGTTGAAATACACGTAACAGTTGCCAAGGATACGTAACGACGTCATGTTCAAAAACGGACTTTAATGGTCAACTTTGACGTCGTGTGTACAAAAATTGGCTGAAACTATTGAAATAAAATTAACGAAATCCAATCAGAAATATGGTCAATTTTTTGCGTGCCAATTTTCAAGACGCTACTCGAAAGTTGGCAAAGTGTCGCGTTCTACCTTAACGGTTAAAAATCTGTGTAAAATAGGAGCATAATATTTTATTGCGGAACATCTTATTCTGTTTACGCACAGTATTTATATATGTTTAATAGCAGAGGCATTTTATGTTACAACTCGTTCGAACATGGGTATGGAAACAACTTTACCGTTTGTTAATCCCATGAAAATATTTCACGAGATATTGCTTTCTACCCTTTAACCCCAAATTCAGCAGTCCTAGGTGAGATGGGCTGGAAGCCACTGATAGTTCAGCAATGGGGCGCTGTTATAAGACAACACTGTAGAATGTTAAATATGCATGACTCAAGATTGAATAAAAAAGTCTTTAATTGGTCAAGATCAGTAGCTAGTATTAGTATTTTTCGAATTACAGAAATGTTACAGAGCATTAGTTTTGAAGACCAGATTTATTTTAACACAAATCAAGTAATTACTAAAGCAATTGTAACAAAAAATGAGGGGAAAAAATTGATGTAGAAGTTAATAAATGGAAACAATCATTAGAGCGTGTGTCATCAATATCAGGAAATGGTAGAAATAAGCTAAGAACATATAGAATGTTCAAGAATGTTTTTGAAACTGAAACTTATGTAAAACAACATTTGTCTTTTCATTATCGAAGAGCTATGGCATTATTTAGATGCGGTGTTGCACCAATAAGATTGGAAACGGGGAGGTATGAAAATCTGTCAATACATGAAAGAACTTGTTTTAACTGTACTGAAACCGTAGAAGATGAGATACAAGTTATGTTACACTGTCCACTCTATTTTCAATTCAGGGAAGACCTATTTGTTAATAATTTTGACAACTTATCTGATGTGGAGAAAATGCATAACGTTCTTGTTAATCCATGTATGACTAAGTTTACAGCCAAAGCCTGCTTTATAAATTTTAAAACATAGACGCCTTTTACTTTATTGTAGGTAACTATTCCTTTTATTAAGTAGGTATTTTAAGATAGAGTGTTGTGAATCTTACAGATTGAATTTATTTTATTATTATACATTTTAGTATTTTATTCCTCTTAACTTTCATTAGAACTGTTGTACATCAGACTAGTGAATTGTTTTATATATAGACTTTTAGACACATTAGGAATATGAAAGCTTAAAAATGATAGATTCACAGCATTCCCAATTCATTTATTATAAGTGTGTATAGTATATAATCATATAAGTATGTAAATATGATCTTTTATTATATTTACCTATAGATGTAAGCTTTGCTTACACGTCTCATATAATTCTATATTGAATGGCATATGTACTTTTACCTTTTTTATTCATTTTGATTGTGATATATGTGTTGTACATGTGATGAGACGTAAATAAACTATTTGAATTGAATTGAGTTACTGAGATAATATTTTGTACGAATCACTCTTTTCTTCTATGTGTGACCAACAATAAAAGTTAACAACGCCAAAATTTTGACCCCGTATTTAATTGTAATCGAACAAGGTGACCACAGATTCCCATCGACAAGGTTGATTTAACATTTAATTATCTAATCCAATAACATTTTGTCATATACATTTTATTTTTCTTCATGTTCTATTTTATCTATAAATTGGAAAAAAAAAATAAATGAAAACTATTTACAGCCTATTAATTATGAATAATATATTTTAAATGCGAATACAATTTCCAATTAAATTATTTCTTCCTTGATCTTTTACAGATGACCGGGAGATTTTAGAAAGATTGATAAATGTCTTAACTGACGTTGATCAATCTGAAGACGATGCTGTATCAAGAGGTCATCTTCAGACAGGCGAACTTGAAGATTTTCAAACAAATGACGATAACGTAGAAGATGATGGAGAACTTATTCGAGCAATTGAAGCATTTCTTAAGTCTGACAGGTAATCGTAAAATAGTTGCTGTTGCTGTTATATATTTGGGGGTGGGAGAGTACCGTTTTTGCTGCTTCTGTTGATTCTTTAAAGCTGAATGAGTCTGTATGAGCCAAATTTTTCATTTTAAATGAGAAAAATATACTAAAATTTCAAGAAAATTAAAAAGATTCAAGCCATATTTTACATGTTACGTGCGATTAAAGACTGATTTTGCAGTATTTATCATTATATTTCTACTGTGTTACTAATGCAGTAAATAATATTGTGCATATTTTAACATCTTTCTGGTAATTTACGTGAATTGTTAGTGTCGATTGCAATACGTAGATCAATTCATTTTTTCACCTCAAAATATTTGTTACTTTTTAAAACATTTTCAAATTCTTCATGAAAATTACCATGAATCTGGAGGTGGCTGCTTTAAAGGGAATATGACTTTTTTCCCATTTTATATAACGTTATTCTTAAAAAATTTCTGAAATAATTGTTTAAGTTACACCTTTAATATACTTATTTGTACATAAGTCTACATAAATCAGTTTAATGTGTTCATAATAACTTTTGAAACTTTTAAGTCTGATTCCCACGGTTTGAAATAAGTATAACAACAATAGTGCATGACTTTTTGTGTTCCCTTAGTGCTCGTATAACCTTTAGTAGAAAATAAACAAAAGGACTTGTATTGAACTATCAATGAAACCTGTTTATTGTTAAGCTATTTATACCATCTAGTTGCTTAATATACAGTAAACACTTTTAACCACTTGTTATAAACTACTATTTCAGACAATAAACTTGACAAAAGTAGTAGAAAATAAAAATTACAGAGACATAAAATTTATTTATTTCGGGGTCAATCTTGGAGGTTTATTGCTCGCCACAATAATCTTTCAACAAGTCGCGAAACTTTGCCTATTTCTGTATTGAGAGTGGACAAGAATTGTTAATAGTTTACGTTTATTTCAGTTCAGTTTCATCCATATACAGGTTATAAAGTGTATTATAATATAACAACTATGGAAAAAAGGCATTGATGTTCATTAAATGAATCATAGGAGACATAAAAGAAAAACAATATAAAAAAATACACATCGTTGTAGTTATTCACTTGTTTTACACAAAACATAAAATTCGACTAAACTCAACAGCCAAAAATTATTTTCCTAAAATGCAAGGGCCTATTCAAATTATTTTGAATTTATTAGTCAGAAAACTCGGAGTAAATGATCAGAATTTTAAGCAGCAAAACGACAATGTGATGTAAATGTGATAAGAACGTTTTAGCTTGGAAATCAATTAATACTCTGTCTAAAAAATTATTTTTATGTTTATATTTCTTATATTTCGAATGATATTCCATTAATTTCAAATTATAGTAAATGACAAGTCCGTTGTGCTCTTTTGAAATTGCCTAGTTTTGAAAATATCAGAACATAGTTTTTATATGAATTTTATTGACAAAAAAGGAAAGAAAATATTTCTAGAAAGTATATATCAGATGTGTTCCTAATTCACCTTAGGCATGCTGCTTTTTGTTTGTAACAGATATAGCTATAATAAATTACATGAAATTGAATTTAACAGCCCGAAACTCATTGTCTTTCCTAAAATATTTGTAAAATCAAAATGTGGCAAACAAAATATTGTTCTTTTGATGGATTAATATCGTTACTAAAATAGTATTCTGTAAGGAAATTTTTACAATTAATTATTTAAACATATATTCCTTTTACATAACAAACAATGAACTCTTCTATTTTCTAATCTAACACAGGTTTCCTGCAGTTTAATAACATGCTTCTTTATTTAAATGTTCAAATTCACATTTACCGTATGTTTTTGTGATAACAAATGATTATGCTTAGCATAACAGTAATATACAAAAAAAACAACAACAACTCTTTAGTCGTTAAACTGTCATACAAAATATCAAAATATTTCACGCGTAATTGCATAAAACAATAGAAGAAATGGAAACCTTAAAGAACGTCCACAACGCACTATGACAGAACATTTCAAACTTGATAAAAGATGAAACACAGTTTAAATTCTTAACGTTCAGACAAACCCAAGTATTTTTATTTAGAATTTCAAGAAGGCAGAATATGTGACTCAAATGGTCAGTTAGAATCATAAATTAATATAAAATCATTCCTTTTAAACTTTGGGGCTGGATTTTCCCGAAAAACCCGTGTCTATATTTTTTGTTTTTTCCAAAACCCAGCTTTGGGAAAAAATTGAAAACGTGGTTTTAAAGGGAAGGAAAAAACCCAAGAAAAACTAGGAAGACAAGGGTTTTACTGCTGGCAGGATACAAAGGAAAAAATAAACCCAAAAAAAACCCCCACATTTTTTTAACAACTCCCCTAAAAGTTCCTCCTACTGGGGGACAGAGAAATAATAATCACGCACCACCTGGAGCTTGCTTCTGGCAGTGGTTCCGGCGAATTTCTGAAAAGAAGACCTTCACATAGATATATTGCTACTGCCTGTGCACGTTTTCACTATGGATTGTTGTTCCGTTCCCTGCATAGAATTTTTAGAAATAAACATGAACCTATCATTGTTTTTAGAGCTTTTAGTTAAAGACTAAACAGCGGAATTATCCCATTTCGTGATTTTAGATGACTTACACTTATAAGTAACGTTTTCCTCTTTCTTTTGAATTAAATATTACTTTTATACTTGTGTAGTAACAGTTATTTACAGAATACGTATTCTACGTATGCTTAAAAGAAGGCGTGACTCCACTATTGTTTTTTATCTAATAGTTAGTATACAAACCACTTAATATTTGACAAAAATAAAGCTTTCATCGATTGAACTATGTTGTTGAATTCTAATGTATCTGTATCTATAAACAGTTCCCTTCCCTCTATTACTTGTCATTCATAAAAAGGATATGACTTACATATGATGTAAAATTGTACATTCCACTTTCTTTATTTGATATGAAAAAAAACACATTTAAAACATGGCTTGAAGACTAATATAAAATATTTATTGAATGATCACAGGTCTAATGAAATAACTTGGTTTTGTTTGATCAAGTTGATAAATCTGAATGTTCTTCATCCAGGACAACAAATTTGATACAAAGACACATATATTAAAATATTATCTTCACATTCGACAATTTAACAAACAGAACTAATAACTAATGTCGTTATTACATTGTACATGCAATTTACAAGAACGTAAGTTAACATGTCCACATTGACAGATTAATTAAAAAGGTAGGTGAAATAAAAATAAAACACTAGATTTAAGAAGGATCGTCGTTTAAACAATGTTTTATTACAGGAACGAGTATGTTTCTCTTTTTCTCTTGTGTATCTAGGAGGAAAAATTCTAAAGTGATATTCAAGGCAAAGGTTTGTTTAAAAGAGAAATAAATCTCGAGCTTAATTTGGCAATTAATTGAAAGAAAATATATCGACAATATTCCATCATGTTTATCGTTCATATATTCAGAACTGTATTACTTCTCATGATAAAACCAAAAACTACCTTTTCCATTGCCACGTTCATTTTCATGGATATCCTTTCTTTCATTGGCAACCATGTTTATTCTTCAGGACGTCAATTTTGTCCGTTTTGGAACTGACTCTCTGTTTTTGCTACAATTGAAATGCTCAACAATGCTTGACGTGTTTATTCAAGATTTGTTATCATACTTAAACCCGTTTGGGATCTAAAACCCGCACTTGTTTATCTTCGGTCTGTTGGATAACCCTGAAAGTTACATATTTCAATAAGTTTTTTTTTAAATTAATGTTTTGTTTGTTTTGTTGAGTTTTTAGTCACACCTACAATTTAATGTCCACACGTCTTATTTCTAGCTTTACTGGTGGAGGAAGACCCCAGATGTCCCTCCGTGTATAATTTCAGGTACGAGCGAACCGTCTTAATCACGAGTGATTTTGTGTTGATTATAGGAAAACTAGAGCATATATATTAAATGTTAAAGACGAAAAATGATATTAGCTTATATTTTGTTGACATGAAATGTGGATTGGTCCTAAAGAAAATTTAAATGTTAGGGTCTAATAACCGCTTCTTTATTACCATGATATGATAAATCTGATTTTTCATCCATCAGTTATTTTCATGACTTACCTACGGGCAATTTTCTTAATACTCGTAAATCGGGTCTTGTGTTCAGCTTTTTACTAAGTAACCGTTTCAGTTATTCATTATGATAAAATGTTGATATTAATCTTGTTTGATGGATTGTTACTTTAATAATTTGCTGGTAAACGAAATGTATATGAAAGTAGAAATATATCTTAAGTAATAAAAATCTGGGATGATCGTGACCTATCAAAATGATGAAATTAATGAAAAAGTGATTACTAATA
This sequence comes from Ruditapes philippinarum, assembly GCF_026571515.1. Classification (NCBI taxonomy): domain Eukaryota; kingdom Metazoa; phylum Mollusca; class Bivalvia; order Venerida; family Veneridae; genus Ruditapes; species Ruditapes philippinarum. The sequence goes on from NW_026860208.1 coordinate 22,163, forward strand.
ATAGAAATAAACCAACATTATGTCATTTCATTTTTTCAATATAAACAAATATTCTAAAGATAAAAACACTGATGGACGTAAACGTTTCATTAAAATAACAAAATCGCCACGCTTCTTCATGAAAAACAAACTTAAGCACAGATATTTTTTTTTAAATCTGAAAATATATGAGACATTGATCAAAATATGTTACAACAAGAGTGTCCATCAAATAAGTTGCGAACTATTTTACCTGATCGTTTCTCAGCAATATGTTTTACTTGAACGTCTTATTTTAAATTTCAGCAATAAATAATACATTTCTCATAAAATTCAGCTTTTAAAGGCATGTTTAAAATCGCTAAAACATATCTGTTTCCGTTAAATTTACGTTTATTATATATTATAGTTTTAAAACGAAGTTCTTATCCCAAAGATTACTAAACTAGGGTAATTGACAGTGCTTTTGAAACAGGATGCAAAGAAAACAAATTATCAATAAGAACCGAACTTGTGCATCTTGAGTTCAAATAATTGGTTGTTTTTGTTTTTTTCGTCAATGTTGTTTTATTTGTTATGGAGTTAAATTGATGTCAGTCAATGTATGCTGTCAACAGAACAGAACAGAACAGAACATATATTTTATTTAGAATTAAACATATACAGCTCATCTTCATATACAACAAATATATACATGCATGAATATGAAAAATGGTAAACGCATATCAATAAATGAAATAACCTAGTGAGGTGTTTAAAAAACAATGTAATATTTACAAACCTTTTATAACTTTTTAAAAATTACAACAAGGTGGTCTTATTTTAGCATTTCCGGGCATTCAATGAACAAAACTTAATTAAAAAACTTTTTTTAAATAAAAAATAGTAAAATTTTGTTAACAGACTTCCTTTCTGAATTTAACAATTCTTTAAAAATTTAAACTTACTAGGGGTTTTTTTTGTAAAAAAGTTTGATATATATTTTTTTCCCAAGAAATCATACAAAGTTTAAAATTTAAAATTCAAAATGAAAATTCATCTTCGTGGTTTATTATTGTTGGGGAAAAGTAACCCTTTCCGGTCATTTCCCATCAATATATTTTGTCTACCCGTTTTTATTAATAAACGTGAGGAAAGTAATCTAAGTTTTTTAATTTTATTTTTAAATTTTCTTTGAGTCAACAATATCCAGGTATTTTGACCTGCTAAAATCGGGTTTTGATATGTTTATACAAATACATGTACCAAGAAGAACAAATATGTACACTAGAATGCCAATTTGTTGATATAAATATCTTTTAAACTACCATGTAGGACTGGTATTAATATATTTAGCTTAACTGATTCTGGATACATCCACACATCATTAAATCCAGCACTTTGCAAAAGTGTTTTGACTTTAGACAACCAATTAACAGTATTAGACTTTGACTCTATCTCCAATGCTCTGACAATTAAACAATATAATTTAATATACAGTGCTTGTTTTATTTTGGTATATTTTCATAAAATAATTTAAAAATTCTTACAGGGCGTGAAATATATAATGGAAATCGGCCTACTTCTGCAAACAGTGAAAGAGTATTTTTTGACATTTTCACGTTAAGCAACCATTTACAGAACTTCCTATGTACAATTTCCAAATTTTCCGATGGTAGGCTACCCCATACCTCACAACTATAATTTAGAATTGGTTTTAGAAACATATGCATCAAACAGGTTGAACATAATGTCAATGGGAACTTGCTTATTTTTCGTGTTACATTAAATAATGAGCCCATAGCCCGTAGTGCTTTGTCTTTAAGTGTGTTGGTAGCTGGTATGAACGAACTTCCGCTAGACAAAACAATACCTAGGTAATTAAACGTTTTTAACAATTTCTATATTTTAAAACCCCCATATATCCACTTATAACTTTTATTAAAACTCCACCCTTTCTAAAAACAACAATCTTTTAGTCTTATCTACGTTAACAGTAAAGATGCCATTTTGTTACAATATTTTTTCTTTAACTATTTTAAGGAATTTTTGTAAACCTTGAGCAGATTCAGAACAGATAACGGCGTCATCTGCAAAAAATAGCAAAATTAAAAACGATAAATTTTAAACTAAAAATTTTTTATAACAATCATCTAAAATTTCTTGTTTAAAAAAAATTTTTTAAAACAAATTTTTTAAAAATGAAAGGCTGAACATTATTGGGGAAGTTTTCTCACCTTTAAAGAACCCCTTTCCACTTACTGAAAAAATTCAGACAAAGTTTTACATGTTTTACACACATTTAAAAATCTTCAACATTGAAAATATTTCAGAAAAAATTTGGCCAAACAATCCGCATTTTTTTCCAAAAAATTTTAAAAAACCAAAAAAGGCAAATTTCCTTTTCAAATTTAAAAATCCATCTTTTTTTTTTAAGGCAAAAAAAAACAGCAAAAAAAAAGTTTTTTCTTATCATTTTTTAAAAAATCTTTCCCCAAACAAAAAAATTGTTTAAAAATAAAAAAAAAATTTCAAACTACAGTGTTATAATCAGCTTTAAAACCCAAACTGGGAATCCCGCAATTTTGTCATTTTCTATAGACCATTTCTTCAGCCTGTTTATTTATATAAATCACTGTGAAAAACTTAGCAAAACAACTTGTTATCGTAATTCCCCTATAATTACTTGGGTCTATTTGAATCACCCTTTTTATGTAAAGGGATAATAATTACCGGATGACCAACATTTTGGGAAAGATCTACTATCAAGAAAATATAATTAAAAATCAATTGTAAATGATTCACAATATCATTTATACATGATGTAAAGTACTCGTATAAGATGTTATCAGCAGAACAAGCTTTTTATTACTACCTAGCTTTTTTGATGCTAGAACAATCTCTTCCACAGATATCGGTTTATCAAGTTCTTCAAATGTAGCATTGTTGCCTTTCTGATTCTAAGAAAGTTTTTTACAAAGTCCATCGCAATCATTATTAGTTTCACGTTTTTATCATGATTTGTAGAAAGATTTTTAAAATGTTCATAAAAAAGAGTCAACTGTAATTTCTTCACCCCGATTTCCTGGCGATTTCTGTTTAAAAGTCTTCCAGAATTCACGTGGTGATTTATGCTTTATTGTATTTAGAGATTGGGCAATGTTTTTTATTATTAATTATTTTTACATTTTACGACAATAATATTTATAGTCGTTTTTTCTTGATATAAAAAACGTTCATTTCTTTTCTCATCATTTGGGTTGATTATTATATATATATACATTGCCTTTTTTTAAACAATTCATGTTTTTCTTAACACACTTCGTTATACCACTTTTGCCTGTTTACGTCTGTACCAGTCAAAATACACTTTTTACTTTTTGTGCAGCGTTCAAAGTATTTTTTCCCATTTTTAAATGTAGAAAAATCTGTGAATTTATTTACTAGTATATCGGGTACTTCTCCATTAGAAACATCATTTTAACAAAACTGTTTTCTAAATCACTAAATGCCGTGGTCTAACGTCATTTACAAAAAGCATCTCTATATTCATTATTCCACTTGTAATACGTATGTTTTTTGGAAGATGTACTTGATTAGCTTCAGTATTTATTACCGAATGAGAACGAGATTGGCGCATGATTTTTTGAAAAGGTTATTGAAATCTGTTAACATTAAAACTCACTATTTGTCCTTAAAATTACCCTCTTCCCGTCAATACATAAGTCGACTAGACTTCTCCGTTGTGTGTCATACACGGGGGCCCGGGGGTACCGGGGTACCGGGGGATCTTTATTTAAAGGGGGGGGCGGGGCCGGGGGGGGCCCAAAACGTATTGGGTTGGGGGGTTTTGGGGTTTTCATAAATCAATTAAAAAATTGTCCCAAATTATTCCCCTGGGGGGACGTCACACGTTTTCGCGGGGGGGGCGGGGGGAGTCAATTTCAAATGGGATCATTTGGGGGGTTTTTCCCATTATTTGGGGTCCGTTTTCAACTAATCATGGTTTTTTTACCCCAAACCCTGGGGGGTTTAAAATCCCCCGGGCCCGGGGAAAAAAAAATAAAATTTTTCACGGGGGGTTTCCCTTGGGGGATTTCCCTTTCCAGGGCCATAGGTTTTGTTATGCTTTAAAAAAAGTCTTACAACAATTTTGGTTTTAAACATTTTTTTATTACATTGGGGACGGTTTTTTTACGTGTTTTTGTACCAGTGGGTGTAGGTATATATTCCCGGTGTTTTTTTACTATTTTTTCTCACTCGAGCAGTATTTGACAGCTTTTAACACGTTCTTTAGAGTTATAGTTTATTTAGAATACTATGTCGCGGGAAAATTCGCCACCACGTGCAAGTTTTTCAAACAGTTCCAAGGGAAGAAGTTGTCTCCGAATTGAAGGGTTATTTTGATGACAAATTTAGTTCGCTTCAACGTGATTTGAAACGTTTGATGCCGAGTGGACTTTTTCTTCAGCGACAAAGAAGGTTAAAAAAGGATTCTTTAATTTCATTCAAGTCTTATCAGAACAGGAAACAGTTCGAGTTCAATAACACTGTTTTAGACTTACTTGACAATATTTGATAAGGCAGTTTCCTAACAGAGAGGCGTCTAAAGCTAAGGACTTTCTTGCTTGAAGCTAATGATGCTATAACTATAGAAATAAATTGATACGTTATTGCTGACGGTTCAGATCTTGGGTGGTCTACCATAAATGAGTTACGAGTTACTGGAAGTAGCGTCTGATTCAGATGATGATAAAAGAATTTTCGTCGTGCTGAAGAGCGCGCTTAAAAAGAAGGCTATAGAAATGCTTATTTTAATTTTGATAACAGTTTTTGCTAGTTCTTTTTTTCGTAACAGCAAGGAATTCCCAGAGCCGCAGAAGGACGTCGTTTTTTGGTCACGGAGACGTGGTAAGGACGACGTTACGTTCAGGCAGACTCTTGGAAGGACGACGTTTCCTCTCTTGGATACCTGGAAGGACGACGTTTCGTTCCGGGGAGAAAGGTCATTTTGTTTTCAAGTTGTGGCCAAGAAGGGCATTATGCCATTTCTGTTCCTCACAACCGAAGAGCTTTTCATGGTGCAGCAATCCAGGAACAAAACAGCTTTCAGCAGCAGCAACAAATTCTGATGCCACCCAACTCCTCGCACCAGAAGACAACAAACAAAGAATGATCTGTGTGTAAGACTATCAAAATATTTGATAAGTATTTTATTTTTTTGAACAATTTTGTCAGTTAGATGAATGTACTGTTTTTTTTTGCGAATACAAAGAATCTCAAGTAACTGTACAAACAAACTCTGTTTTAAAGATTAGATTAAAAAGTTGTATTTCGTTTGGAAGGACACTATTCGGCCTTCTAACAATGAAATAATTTCTTTTATAGAACAAGGTTATGTTATTCCGTTTGTTGACAAACCTCCGTCTTTTTATTTAAAGAATAACAAGTCGGCTTTAAAGAACAAAGAATTTGTAGATTCAGCTTTACAGGATCTGTTAGATAAAAAGTGTGTGTATGAAACAATTTTTAAAGCCATATAACATTAATCCATTATTCTGTTGCCGAAAATTCGTCTGGCAAGAAACGTCTCATTTTAGAATTTTTGGTACGGAACATTTCACTAGTAAAGTGCTTGTTATACGCAATATTGTAGGGAGATAACTGTAAAATGGGTTTAATTTAACACTCGTTTATTATTACCTTTGTATATTTTTGTCAATTTGCAGGCTTGTTTGATTTATGTAGATGGAAAGACTTAACAGACACATGCAACAGTTCTGGTCTTCCGATGTCCGTTGTTCCAGAAGTAAAACGCACTATTTTGGGTAGCAGAGAACATAGTACAGTGAAAAATTATATGTATGCTTTTGAAAAATTTTTGTAATTGGTGCGATAAATGCAAGTTATCTTCTTTGCCAGCTTTGCCTGTCACAATCGCGCTTTATTTAGTTTCGCTTATTCAGATGAATACATATTCATGCGGGAAATCTAAGTTAAATCAAAATTTCTATGCTATAAATTGGGCGCATGAAACTGCATATTTTAAAGAAAATCCTTGTCAAGATAGATGGCTTAAATTATGTTTAGAAGGCTGTATAAGAAAGATTTCGAGGCTTGTACAGAGAAAAAGAGCCTAATACTCCTGATGTGCTGAAATTACTCATTAAACGTTTTGTTTCTGAAAAGTGTTCATTGGCAGATTTTAAGAATTGTTACATTGTTTGTGATTTGTTTTGCTGGTTTTCTAAGAATTTCAGAAGGTATTTATTTAAAACGTTGTCACATTGATTTCAAAGATGATCATTGTTCATTATATATTGAAAATGCCAAAACAGATTTATATAGAGAAGGAAATTATGTAGTTTTGGCAAAAAACTGGAAAGTTTTCATGCCCGGTGCAATTATTACATAGATATATTACAGAGGCTGGTTTGATGGAATGTAATGATCAGTTTATTTTTAGAGCTGTAGTGTTGTGTAAAAAGTCTAACAAGTATGTATTAAAACGTAAAAATGCTCCACTTTCTTACTCGAGAACACGGGAACTTTTTAATCAAAAACTTACTTCAATAGGACTAGAAAGTCATCAATACAGTTTGCATTCACTAAGGTCAGGTGGAGCTCTTATTTGTGCTAATTCTGGTACTAATGATAGACTGTGGAAAAAACATTGACGTTGGCGTTCAGAGACAGGTAAAGATGGATATGTTGAAGACAGTTTGAAACAACGTTTGTCTGGGTCACTAAATCTTAACATTTAATGAAGTCGTGCAGCTTATGTTGAATAACTTTTTATAATATGAAGTGATTATATGCTTGTGATTATATTCAGTCAATGATCGATTTAATTGTGGAATTAAATACTAGTTTATAATCTTATATTTTGTGTAAGTGTTATATAGATTTATCATGAGTAAATCATTGGTGTGATTTGACAAGGCTTCATACAGACGACAACAGATATAATTATACTATATTAAGATAAGTATTATTTTTAAATATTTATTATTCATTTGATATCATTATTTCAATTGTTAATTATTATACATATTCTGTTATGTTTGTTTATATTAAATATATTTATTTCTACATCAGTTAATGAGTGTACATGTTTATTGAGATAATTTAATTTTGCTGCAAAGGCTTTACTTTTCAGTTTTAAATCGTGGAATATAAAATTGTTTGTTAGAATTTTTCAGGTGATCAACTTATATTTTGTCGTTGTTGTTTATTTTTTGTGTTTTTGTTTTATAGCGTCATACGATGATTGACATGGGGTTTTGACGTTTGTCATGAGAATGGGAAGATCTATTGTGTTTGCAAAGTTACAAAGGGCTTTTGATTCCAATTCTTGTTAACGACTCATCGTCATGGATGAAATACAAAATGCTTGCAATCTTCTCCAGCACACAAATTTGCAGATAAGTATTTATTTTCAAAGTTGATTTAATGCTGAGATAGCTTACCAATTTTATCGTGATGGTGAGATAGCTCACCGAATTGTTTTCTGATGCTGAGATAGCTCACCGATTTATTTTGTGATGCTGAGATAGCTCACTGATTTATTTTGTGATGCTGAGATAGCTCACCGATTTGTTTTGTGATGCTGAGATAGCTCACCGATTTGTTTTGTGATGCTAAGATAGCTCACCGATTTGTTTTGTGATGCTGAGATAGCTCACCGATTTGTTTTGTGATGCTGAGATAGCTCACCGATTGTTTGTGATTTGCTCACATTTTTTGTGATGCTGAGATAGCACACTGATTTATTTTGTGATGCTGAGATAGCTCACCGATTTGTTTTGTGATGCTGAGATAGCTCACCGATTTGTTTTGTGATGCTGAGATAGCTCACTGATTTATTTTGTGATGCTGAGATAGCTCACCGATTTGTTTTGTGATGCTGAGATAGCTCACCGATTTGTTTTGTGATGCTGAGATAGCTCACCGATTTGTTTTGTGATGCTGAGATAGCTCACTGATTTATTTTGTGATGCTAAGATAGTTCATCCATTTGTTTAGTGATGTTGAGAAAGCTCATTGTTTTATTTTCAGAATCCGTAAATGCGGTCAAAAACCAAAAGGCATATCTATTGCTTTGCTTTCGTCTAAAAGATTAAAAGTTCATCATTCCTGGACACAACATAGTTTTCTATAGATAAGTATTATTTTCAACTATATTATAATTATTATTATCATCATCATTATTTTAAGTAAAACTTCAAAGAATATTGTTTTGTTTTGCATTTATTGTTTTGGACTTATAATTTTCACACTTTATTTGTTTTAAATTGGTTTCTAATAATCTAATCTGAATCAAGTCTAATAGCTCAGGTTTTATTTTATTTTTATTTAATATGGTATCGTGTTTTAAATTTATAAATACAGTTCTATAAATGCTTTCTTTGTTTTGCTCGATTGAAAGTTGTCAAATACAATGCCTAAATCCTATTCTGTTGTTTTGGTTTCTTTCTAGTAAGATTATAACATGGGATAAGTGAATAATTGTTTTACTCACGACACAGAGTGAGTAATACTTTTCCTAATGTGCTATATCTATTTATTACATGCTTTTCGATGGTTTATAGAAATATATCAGTGGATTAAAAATGGTAATTTCACTGTTTGAAACAGTGAAATTATCAATTTGATAATTTCACTGTTTTGAATTTAAGCCCCTTACGTTGTTTAAGTGAAATACCAGCGTGCACAGAGCAGGAAACCAACTTAATAAAGTGACGTCGTAAATGACGTCACGTTGTATAATTATTTGGCGCGCTATTCATTTAGTATTAGGTCAAAATGTCCTTTTTAACGTTTGTTTGCATATAATAAAAAGAAAATTTGTTTAGTTTAGTGTAAGATCGAAATATATTTCAACTCGTGAACACCAAAAGTTCACATTTCACTCGTGGCTGCGCCACTCGTGAAATATACCTTTTGGTGCTCACTCGGTGAAATATATTCCGATCTTACACTGAACTTAACAAATATCCTCTATTTAATTTTTTTTATATCATTTTCAATTTTTCTAAAAATATCAACGTCATACGTATTGTGAATAGGAGAATTTTCTGGCGCTATATAGGTTACTGCAAGATACATGTATATGTCTTTTTCTATTTGAAAAAATGTTTTATCCAGTTTTAGCCAAATTAAGCAATCAATGTTATTTTGAACAACTTAACCCCCTTACGGCAATTATTCTTTATATAAACTATAAGTCCCCCTCTAGATCTTCGTGCCCTCCTATGCTGTCAACGTAATCGTCTTATTCATCTAATCTCAAAGTAAAACAAACAGAAATCAGAGAATAATGCATATGTACTAGCAAACGTGTTGAAATTCTCTTCAATTCCGTAATTTGTAATGTTTTGAATTTGAAGTCATGAAATATCTATATTGTTGCAAAAAATCAAACTGTGTTGTGAGCCAAATTTACCAATAAATTTTTTCTTTTCCGTGGTTTGATTTGATCAAAAATGCGACTTTTCTGATAAAATTGTATGATACCTCTGTTTGATTCTACACTTTAATGATTTTAAAGATTAATTCCGGTTACATTTCAATGGCTTGATGAAATATTAAACAGTGTTACGAAAACCGATTTCTTTATAGTTATTATCACAATACCAAGTGTCTTCACAATAAATAAAACTTTTCACATTGACTTTATAATCTATTTATCTAAATGCTTCATGCATTTTAAATATATTTTTGAATAAATAATTAACTCCAATATACTTTTTTAATTTTAATATTTTATTATCGTTAAACAGAAACATGTCAAACTCATATTTATATTTTTGTTAACACTACAAAGCAATCTTTTTTTTTTTTCATTTTTATGTCCATGTTCAAAATGACAGGGATTATTCGTAGATCTGCTATCTAAGTTGGCCACTGTAAAATGTCCATTGCCTGGAGGGAAATGACCTGGTAAATCAATTTAACCATTCAGTAAAAATAACACCCTTTTATGAAATCGAAGCGTAAACAAAAATTTTCGTTTGCAATACTGCAGTTTTAACTTGATAAAACTGGCTGTTTACAGCGTCCATTCGACATGGTTGAAATAACATCGACAAATCAAGTAGAGAAGTGTCACCAGATCACTACTATTTCAGGTGTTCAAAAGAGAACTACTTTGAATTTAAATTTAGTCTCCAAATAAATTATTTCATATTTTTGTTACAATGAAACCATTGACGGGGATAGTTTTCATTTTATATTGTTCTCTTCCTCTACAGAGAACAACAGCCACGAAAAATGGTAAGAAATAAACTTATACACTTTTTAGAATATTTTTTTAAAAAAATGGTTATATTTTCATATAAATAAAAAAATAACAAGCCGAGAAGAAGATATAGACCAAACATCTTGAAATATTTATTAAACTCCGTTATGCTTTTATGATTATTTATAGAAATATTAACGTCTCTTTAAAAAAATTGTCACTATATTAATTTTTTATTTTGAAATAAAAATTTAATATATATCAAAAATGATATACAATGTGTAAGTAATAGATACTTTTAAAATATTGAGAATTAACCTCATTTTACAATTTGATTGAACGGCTGTAAATTGAACAATAAAAATATACTTTCTGAAAATATTTGATTATAAACGTTGACTGTACCGAGAATATTTCAGACGACAGGGACATGTTTGAAGCATTGATTAAAACATTAATTGAAGACGAAAGGTCTGAAGTCAATGCCATATCAGGAGGTCAGGCACACGAGAGTGAAGATGTTCAAAGAGCTTACGGTAACAAGGATAATGATGAAGGTCTTATTAGAGCAATTGAAGTATTTCTGCAGTCCAAAAGGTATATACTAAATTATCCCTCCTTTTCTTTAAACATTGATACTTCGTTTTTTTCCTTATGAATTATCTTTACTTCAAAATCAGGATTTCAGCATTTAATCATTTATCATTTATTTGTATTTTGCTGAACCTAAGAAAAAGGGTTTGTTTCAGTTCTGTCATATCTTCCATGTATGATTTGAGCTTTTTTTATTTTACAATTCCTATTGTCTGCTTCACATAAAATCAAAATTGATAAAGATAAAAATCAGTGTATAATATAAGATAAAAGTTCATGACAAGCAGATTGTAGTTCGATTATTGAACCATGCGATTATTTATGTTAATTTACAGTTGCTTATACCATCTAGTCGTCCAATATCCTGATAAACATATGTGACCCATTGTCGTTACACACCAGATAACAAACTTGACAGAGTGGAAAAAAATCCTGAGGCACAGCGTTAAGTTCGGCCAGTAGTCCCTAAAAAGATCAAAACACTTCAATCGATTAACCAAGCCTCATTCTGTTAATGAAAATATTGATATATCTATATATATATATATATGATTCATGAAATGACAAATCCAACAGCAGCTCTAATGTTTTCTCCCTCTTAAAGCAACATGTCGTAAAGTATTTTCAAGATGCTGATTTGTTTAAATGACTGCATTTATTGAATCTTTATAAAATTTTACATATATTTCCTCAATAAACGCATGATACAAATTTCTTATTGTTGGCACAATTATGTACTTTTTTATTTTTTACGAATGATTTTTGTTATGCACTTCACAAGCAATAAATTTTTAGTGCAATGTCACGCAGATTCCGAGCATTACAATTGTTATATCGAGAACAAACATTGACTTTATGGTATACATGTAAAACGTTTCAAACTTGTCATAAGATAGATCAATACATTCATGACGAGCATTGATATGTTATTATAGTTGTATTAGTTTTGGTTTTAAAACGGTCGAATAAGCAAAACATAGACTTTAGCACCGCACTTACCTATGATCACAAAGTAAAAGATAAGTTAAATTATAAATTGCAGAGCTAGAGAATGGGACGATAAAAAACGATGGTTGAACGCAGATAGAGAGCAAGCCGATTATGAAAGGCAATGGATTACCGCTGATGCAGCCTACAAAGGAACCAACACTGGGTCCACGACAAAAAGCACAACAATTACAACTGTTCCTACAAGTACAACAACTGTTCCTCCAAGTACAACAACTGCACCTAGACGAAGATATTGCTTCTGGGTTTGGTCACGACGATACTGTTTCTAATTTGACAATCAGCAACACGAATTTTAATAAAATACACAAAATATAATACATGATCATTGTTCAACCTCTGTCGCTCCAGCTACCAATCGAACAAATTTGCACAGGCCCACCGAGTTCCAGCGAACGAAGTTTGACTGACTAAAATTATAACCTGTGTATACATAGATATGTTAATACTGTCTGTAGACATACATGTATATATCTTTGTTTCACTTCTTTGTCAATTTTATTGATATTTACAAATAGCTCTAATTTTAGATTATTAGTTTGAAAGAGTAAAATGTAAAATGATAACATCATCTTGTTTTACAGTATCTTCGCCGATTTCAGTATAAGCATTAGAAAAAAAGTAAATACAATAAAAACGTGTGTTCAAATTTGTAAGTGGTTTTGGGTAAATTTTGTATATCTTTGCATATTAGTTATTCTTTTTCTGTGTGATTTGTTAATGAATCTCTAGAAGATATGAATAAGATGGTTCGTTTATTTATGGGATACACCTTTGTAATTGCAATCAGCCAAAACAGTTCATACTTCAGACATCAAAGGAATCACAAACACAGTATTTGTAATAAGTTTATTAAATACAGAAATAAAAAATCCCAAAGAGACACTGAATCTAAGTAAACATTAAGGTTACCAAACAAATACAGCACATAAGCTTATGCAAATCTATCGTATCTAAAAAAAGTTATCTGGTTCACTAGAAATAGAAAGCAAATTCTCAAAAATGGTTTGACAGATATTAAAACGTTTAACCTTATTAGAGTTATATTTATGAATGTTGGATCACAAGTAAATAGTTGCAAGTGAAAAGGTATATATTTCATTTATAAAATGCATAGAATATTTATTTTTGTAATTTATCACATATAAAGTAATATATGACTTTACTGTAATAAATTATTCATTTTCATACTAATATAAAATGGCCAATTAAAGAACTAAGCAGAACAGAGAGGAATATGTTCGGTTCAAACAGTTAAATGTGAGCCACGGATTACTGACGTTACAGTTATAGTTTAAACAATATTTCATATCAATCAAACATATATACACAGTGTTTATGAAATTAAATACTTAAAAGGACTGAGAAAAGCTCAAAGCTATAACAAACCATACTCGCATTTCTGCAAGTTATTTCAAGAGTTGCTTCACCTATAAATATTCATGGCGCTAAGTAGTCAAAGGCAATACTGAAACAGGTACACACGGTACTAACTGTAGTGTACTGTTTTCAAATACACTAAAGCTGTTTGTTACTGAATTGAAATAAATAAAAATAAAAAATATGTCTAGATGGTGATTTTATGCACTTAAAAGATAAAGGATAAAGGAAAAATGTGTCCAGAATAGTAGCAAAGTTAACATACGTGAAGTTTCGGTTTGACACCGAATTAAAGCTATATCACCTCACGTCGCTCGTTTGTTGTCTTCTTCTTGTTCATGTCATAAAACGTATCGTATTTCTTTAATTTTTATGTACGTTTAATCAAAACATAGTGATGTCTTTCATGTATATAAAATACAATAAATAACGTCATAATTGCCCATTAAACAGTAATTTTGTAAAAAGGAAATAAAAGACATACATGTGTTGCCAATTCATATACACCAAATTTTAATATCCAGGACAACACATTCAAATATCCAGCACGACACATTTACATATCCAGTAGGTCACATTTACATATCAAGTACAACATATTTACATATCCAAGACAACAATTTACATATCCAGGAAAAAATATTTACATATCCAGAAAAATACATTTAAATATCCAGGAAAATGCATTTACATATCCAGAAAATACATTTACATATACAGGAAAATACATTTACTTATCCAGCACAACACATTTACATATCCAGTATAATTCATTTACATATCCAGGACAATACATTTACATATCCAGGACAACACATTTACATATTAAGGACAACGCATTTACATATCCAGGACAACACATTTACATATCAAGGACAACACGTGAACATAACATGGACAATACATGTACGTATTCAAGATCATACAGTAACATATCTTTGACGATACACCATCATATCCAGGACAACACACTTGTGACAGTTTCCGAACAAAGATCATGTTAGTTGTTATTTATCTACTTTTTGAATATGTTACTCATTTTGCAAAATGCCACTTGAGTGTGACAAAATGTACAATTTCAGGTTACTGCTTGAGTAAATAAGGCGACGTAAAATAAAAAAAGTCCATTTAATTTTTTGGTATAATCATTGTGTAAAGAAGGCATAATAATGGGGATGAATGTATTACTGTTTACTCTAGTGTTTCTAGGAGGAATAAGTCTAACTGACACAAAACGCAAAGGTATATTTTAAAAGATAGATAGATAGATTAATCTATTATAAAAAGGAAATATATAATATTTTTACATCATTGTAAAAAAATTGTTTGTGTCAATTGAGTTTTTATTTTCCGTGGAAGTCATGCACTTGGTAATATTTCTCATTTTGTAACAGAAGCATTTCGATACAATTATTCAATTATTACTATGCTATTAAAACTACTCGCAATCATTTTGGTCTCATTTAAAATTATTCAATTAATTATTGGTTTGGGACTGAACAACTCCGATTTAGGTGTTAGTGTTGTTGTTGTATTGGTCAAGTTTTCAGGTTATTGAGTCATATGCCGTTACGCATTCATAATAATTGTTTATTTGAGCTTAAACAAAAACCGAATAAGTTGTTCTTGTATGTTTGTTTGTTTGTTTGTTGTTAGTGTTTGTTTTGTTGTTGTTTTAGTTGTTGTTGCTGTTTATTTCCCTTCTTTATTATTGTATTTGAAACCAAAACTTCCTTGTATTTACTTCATGTATTCTATAGAAAATAAGCAGCCAGAACTTAGATCAAGATGATTATTTAATATACTTTTTGTTATGTTTCAATGAAAAATGTCTTTTGTTTCATAAATAACCATACAATAAAATCAGTTGCATATAATTTTCGCTAAATTTGCAAAATGTAAGGGAATAAGTAATATGCACAAATTTAAATTTACTTTTCACACAGTTTGATTAAAAAAAACCATCAAATAAAATAGAATCACGTGTAGATAAAAGCTCTATTAGGTAGGGCTTGTGTTTTCTATTGAAGGTATGTCGATCATTAATTTATAAGTTTACATTTTTCCCATCCACATCAATACAGCATATTAACATCAAATGAGCACATAACGTTTCGTATCAATGGCAAATTAATCTCAGTCTCATTTAACACACTTGACTGATTTGTATATATTTTTTCATGAAATACGATTAAATACAACACGATTTATTGGCGTTTTATTATCCGTTATTTCATACATTTATTAATACAGCTCATTTCCGCTTTTTCGGCATTACGCTTCTTTAAACCTTTATAGATTTCTTTATGCTTCACAGAGATTCATACATGTTTAAATATTAGTATTAGTTTTTACTTTTACATAACAAAAAAACTAAGTCAGCGATATTTGCATAAAATACAGCACCTTTTTAAATTTATTCTTTTTCAGATGACACTGAGCTTTTACAAAGACTAATAAATTTACTCGCTGATAAAAACGGGAAAGATAACCAAAGAAGTAATATCGAAAAGAAGTTGGCCGCAAATGACAATGATAGAATAGGACACCAAAGGAATGGAGCCGTTCGAAACAGTTTTAAAACAAAACAAACTTCCGAAGAGAAAAGTCAACGTGGGTATTATGTAAAATTTCCACAGCATCAGTTAAAGGATGCAGAAAACGATGAACTTTACAGGGCCATAGATGCTTTTATTCAAGCTAAACGGTAATAACTGTACACAATACTAACTATAGATAACGTAACATTAAGATGTCTTGATTTCTAATTAAACCAAACGTAATACTTTCTGCAAAATAATTACCATGTCTAAATAATGAATTCTGGTTAGGTCAGTGCTAGGGGCGTGTACGGCAACTTGCAATTAGTACTACTGTCCATCAAAAGGTTCAATCGGACCGAGCCTGCAACAAGTTTGTCATAAGGTAATGTACCTTGTATATAACTGACCAATAGTCAACAGACAAATTACCAGTATACCTTTATAATAAAGCATATTACGAGTACATTTAGTTATGCCATCTTTGGTGTCATCTTGCAACTTAAAACGTATTCTCTATATTTAAATATTGTATTCATTTAGAGCTAAAGTTTGGCAACGATGGCTTCAACATGGTGGATACAAAGGTTCAAGTACAACAGTAAGACCAGCTCCAACCACACCCCCAGCAACACCTGCTCCAGCTAGACCTAGATGGTGTAGATGGTGGTTCTGGTGGCGAAGATGTTAATCGAAATATAATCTCTATAATACCTCCTAAAATATTCCACAACCTATTTGAAAAGAAACCTCACATTTTGGGTTACGGGATGAACAAGGTATACAATGAACACATACAAATGAAAGGACAATTCATTTTTATCAAAAATAAAAACAAGGGAAATGCAAAAAAAAAACAACGAACGTTTAAGCTGGACGTGTGAGGTAAACGCAACTGTAATTATATTGTCAATACAATATATATTTGTCACTTTTTCTGTTTTAGGTAATTATGCAAATCTTACTATACTATATACTTACTATTGTAATAAATTTGCAATGCTTTACTCGTGTTGTAATGCTCATTCCTCAGATTAATTGTCTTATTCCTTTGAATTTATTTCATATCAAATAAGTTAATGTTGTTCTCAAATATTTGTAATCAAATTTACATATTACCAATATTTGAATGATTTATGAAATCAACCATCGTCGCCTTTAACTCCTGTCTAGAGTACAGTTTTGTCCAGTTTAATTGAAATTTGTACCATGACACAAAATTATGAACTTCAATAAACCGCGTTGTTCTCATTATAAATGACTAGAATCACATAAGTCATACAAATCCGTACACTTTTTGTTTGTGACCTACTTTTAATAGTACGTTTGTGACCTACTTTTAATAGTACGTTTGTTCGGAACCACATCGAATAACAAACCCATTATTAGAATTGGGATTATATGCGTTTCTTTACTTTTTAGAATCTAAGAAACAAGGTCTTTATATGAAAGCATAAAAATTGTTTATTATTGCTTGTTTCTAAACCTCGAAATCTCGTTATCTCGGCTTTATTCAAAATTTCCGGCTACTTCGAGATAACGGGAGTCGACGGTATGCCATACCACGATGGTTGCAATTTTTATTATTGCAAGGATATAGAGGCATTGTCGTGCATATTGTACGGCTTATAATACTCTATCTGTTTTTTAAGTTGTCTTTGAACAAATAACGTCTCTTTATATTTGCCTAGGTACTTACTTAGAAATGCTGATTTCATGAGCGTTTGCTCTCATAAACAAATCTCGTATGTCTGCTTAAATAGTGTGTAAACCAATATATAAATGGGAGATATACTGTCACATTTTATATCTTTTAAGTTACTTAAGTCGATAAAACATAAGCTCACAAAGGCCATGCAAAGTTTACATTAATTTACAAAAAAAAGTTCATTGTCCTCTTTGGGCAGGTAATCAGATAAAATTGAATGATACAACTTTCACTTAACATGTTTCGTTTTATTAACTAACGTATTGTTATGGAGATGACTGTGTTTCTGTTACCTTTTCTATTTGTCGGAGGAATATGCCAGAGAAAAGGTATGTTTAGGATATTAATGATATATGAACTAAAGTAAAATAAAATTATAAAGCATTTTCAGTATGATTACTTCACAATGACCCATTCAATTCGTTTGTATGGATAAAGAGACAATTCTGTAACAAAAAAGTGGCATTATGCTTATTTGTTCATCGTCAAGTTGAGCGGCGTTTACTTTACATTTCAAAAGATTGATTGTTAAAAATGGTGATTGGACACCAGTTGATATTGGAAAAAAGTTTTATGATAAAATATTAATCTACCTAAAATATAAAACGTCTGCGCCACTCTTTTTATAAACTGAACGTTACAGTTGACTTCGTATGGATGTTTACAGAAATGTTTTCGGGCCACTCGAGATATGCTTTGTTCATGCGAAGTCAATCATTAAATTGAAAGCAATGATGACACTCTCATTAAAATCAGATCATCGTTTTCGCTCCGTTACTCTTCGCTACGAGCGTACGGTAGTGGAGCGACAGTAAGTATATGATTTGAATGAGATTGGGAATGATGACAAAAGGAAACCTTATTTTGACTTTCACTTGTTCACTCCCGATTTACCCTTGGACCGTCATAATGTCAATTTAATTTGGTTCTGTAGATGTACATATAAATGTAATTTTGTGCTACCATAACAAGTGGCAATCTAGTTTGTACAGCTGTAGAGACTTTGTGACATTTACCAACGCAAATTTAGTTACAACCTGTTTCTTGTCAAAATTTATCTTCACAAATCATACGCCAGGAAATCTTATTTACACCTTACCGAGGAGGTTAATTTTTTTTAAAATCAGACGGAGTAAAAATCCGCATAATGAATATACAAAGGAGGAAACAAACAAAGGATTAAATAATATAAATGAAAGCAAAAGATAAGCTGTAAGCATTTATAGTTTTACTGAACAACTAAATTCTGAAAGTGAATTATTACTTAATCATAACAATGAGTCTTTAGCCAGCCATTAGAAATATAAACGTGTTTTTATCTTTCTAAAAATTGACACATTAATTAAAACTTATTCTTTCAAATCGATGTTATAAACTTCACTATAATAATCCACTAAAGTTATAATAAAAGGACCAAATATCAAATAGATAATTTGTGCTTGATATACTAGAGTGGTTTATTACATAAGAATCACGTTTCTTTGAAAATGAGAGATATGTAAGCTTTGCTCTCAAGCCATTGGCGGACTTTCACTTACGTTTCATTATTTCATGGCTGTTTTGTGTATTCCTTTTAGAAACCACTCTGGGGACAATTAGTAATTAACAATCTTTGCACAAAGTTTATCAACCTCAAAGGTTTCAAGGGATTTAACCCCAATTTTGGTCTTTATGCTGATACATAATCTACTACTAGTATATAACTTATTGTGCACCCAGAGTGAGTCCATATCAATCAATTTACAAAAGAATTCCATAACAATTAAGACACTTTCCTCATACTGAAAAACGTCTTTTAGAATTTAACTGTGCAAAAATATAGAAATAAACAAAACGTTAAATATGTACATAAGTTATATTATGTGTTTTGTTTCATTTTCATCTATTCTTTTCAGATGAAACTGAACTTTTGAAAAGATTTATTGACGCTCTTGCCGATATAAATCAGGAAGATAATTTCAGAAATAGTGCTGAAAGGAGTATACAAGGGTATGTCAGTACTAGTTTGAATGATAGAAAAATACAGCAGAAAAATGGAGTACTAGGAGAAAGTTTTGAAACAAAACAAACATCCAAAGATCGGAGTGAACACGGGTATAATGATAAACTCCCAAATTATCTGTCAAACGATGAAGTCGGCCATGGTGACCTACATAGCGCCATAGACGCATTTATGAAAGCTAAACGGTAATAATTTTACACTATGATAGTATGATTTTATTAAGCAATCAGTTATTGTGAAATGTACTGAATTAAATTTCATTGTTGCATTGTTTTGTGCCAATGAAGTAAATTATGATTTCTTATTTAACATACTAGATAAAACAACTTTTTTTCCATTAGAAATGAATACAACAACACTTCATAACTGTAAGCTATTGCATATTAGCTTGGATTATCTTGCGTGAAAACCGGTGCTGTTAAAATGGCATCCTACTAAAATGACCCCTACTTGTAAAACTCTGCATGACAATGTACATGGATTATATATAAAATAAAAAAATAAAAAATATCTTAATCTGTTTTCTATATTTTTGAATTGTTTTTCTACTCAGAGCTCGAATTTTGCCACGATGGCTTCAGCATAGTGGATACAGAGGTAGAGGTACCACAACAACAATAGCAACAACAACAACATGGTGTGGATGGTGGTTCTGGCGATATAGATGCTGATATAGATAAATGCTATTTAGCTTAAGCAAAAATATTTCATCAGTTTTACAGACAAACAATCTGATATAATATTCAAGCTTTTGAGGATAGACAATATATATAATATGACAATATATATATAGCAATAAACCATCAATATCACGCTTCAAACAAGGAAAATGTCAACAAAAATTATTATTTTTTTATTTGCACTCGATATGTCAAGTTTATATATAAAGACTATAAAACATTTCACACTCCACTGAAGTAGCCACATATTTCAGTAAGTTTTCATATGTTTGAACAAAATGGTGTATGTTTGGACGACTTTTTTTAAATAACTGTTCTTTTTTCCTTATTTTGGGTGGAAGCGCATTCCAGCTAATAAAACAAGAAAAGCATTGGTGCAAAGCACCAAAGGGCGTCCAAGCAAGAAATGCAGCAGGTGAAGATGAACTAGTAGATATATGATTATAAACTTTTCAATGGTTAATTGGTTTTTACCAGAATTGTATATCACTTATGAATGAACGGACGAAAGACATTGTTCATTATTAACTTTGATTGGCATGCTAGAGATTAGCATATTACTTGTTATTTCTTTATGATCGTGGTTATTAATAGCAACGGATATACATGTATACAATCATTTATAATCCATATGTGTAATGCATGATCAACACCACACTTGTGTAATTGTCCCTTATTATGTTATCGCTATTAGCGAAAACCCTCTCTAAAGCTACCTGTTCACACTTACTAACAATATGACACTGGTTACATTACCATGTTGATCATGTTGAGCATAATTGTTTATTATACAATAATTGTAATATCTATTTTAATAAAAAAAAACAGATTTTATGAATATTGTTTTCTTTTCTTTTTTGTGTTTTATTTGCTATTTTAATACTGAGTTTTTACCTTTACTACTATTTTAAGAATTCAATTGTCATATTGACCGACGATTATAAGTAAAAACTTAACTGGAAAAAGTCAGTAAATTATGGTTAATCTTTCAATATATAATATTGTTTATTCTTAAACCATATACATGTACATTTGTATTTTTCTTTATCATTTTTTAAATTATCAATCAATTTAATAATTCATAAAATCTAATTTGTAACTTTGAATAATTCCTCGGCATCGTTACTAAACACGAATAACAAATTAAATAAAATGTTTCAAAGTTGATAGTGTCATATTAATACCATAAAAATGTGCCTTTTTTATCAATTATTGAACATATTTATTGTTTTTATCTCATATAGATAAAATAAAACATGCTATTGTTAATTGTTGTTGGGGTTTTTTTTCGAATTGTATGTTTATGTATAATAATAATCAATAAATTTGAGAGTTGATCTGTGTTTATTAATTATTGTAACCAAGCTAAGTGACAAACATTCATTTTGAAAAAAACTTATATAACTGTAAAATATTTGTTCTGTTCTGTAACAATATCAAACATCTACTTATCTACTCCAAAACCGGGAAGGACCGGACAATAAACGTGTGGTACTATTCGCCGGTCACTAGTAAATCCCGGTCAAAATAGACCAGGAGAGACCGGGAATTGCCGATAGGAGTACATCCCTCTATAAATAGATTTCGGAATAATTAGGTCATCAACTCATCATTCTATTCAGCTTCCGGATACATGTACCATAATAACCCACTGTGTACTACAGAATGATAAATAAAAATACCCCGAAGAATGCGATTTATTGACGGAAAAGGTTATTTCATTTGAAAATGTTTGCATTGCGAAATTCTCCAGTTCGCTATTCACTGTATATATCGCGACATTTCATTTTTAATTAATAATCAAGCACCCTCATACGTTTTCGACGTCCATACCATTCATGTATACAAACACGATTTCTGGTCGATTTTTACGAAATAAACAAAAAGCGGCTAGAATTTCCACGTATGTTCAATAAACAAACTCTTTTCCTATCGATCTGCGAAGTCTTAACTGATCAAATGCCCTCTTCATACGTAATTCATTAGAAAATACAAAAGGATCCCGCTTGTGACAGTATTTTATCGCCATGTTTAGCGCATGTATATACTGTTCCGCTCTGAATATTATATAAGGATTTGATTGGTTAAGACAATTATCGGAATACTATTGACCAATCGTGTAATATTATTTCTTTGCTTCATTTACCTGTCACTTCAAAATCAAAATGGCGCACTTTACTTGAGCTCCGCTTCTACAACCAATATTTTTTAAATATTTGCGTAAAAAGAGGGCTCTAGTTCAATTTAGACTTCGCAGATTGATAGAAAAAGAGTTTGTTTATGAAATTTATGAGGAAATTTTATACTTTTTCTATTTATTTCATAGAAATAGACCAGAAATCGGGTTTGTATACATGAATAGATTGGACGTCGAAAACGACATGGATTGAAAATATTGGCATTTTGTGAAACTTTTACTCATTTCTTTGCTATTTGAAGAATTTTCATGAAATAAAAAGCGTTAACGCTTGGATTGATCCTTTCGAATGTCGACCAGAAAGAGATAACCGTATTCTGGTCGTTTCTTGCAGCAGTGTTCTCGTTTGTTCAGCATGATGTTTGTGTTCTGTAGGAGACCTTATATCTTATTATAGTATATAGCCCACTTAAAACTTTAAAAAGTTTGTTTAAAGCACCTGTGATAAGAGGCGCCGCGCTTCGGCGCTGACGCCAATGAGCTGCCGTATTATAAACGTTTTGTGTCGTAGGGAGACCGTACAACAATGTATTTCAGTAGACTTGTCTGAACGTTTAAGTGCTTTCGTGGCATCGGTGTATTAATTCGTTATTGTGGGCTTTTTCCCTTATTGCGTGGTGCCTAGGAAGACCGGTTGTTGCATCATAGTTTTGAGACCTTTCCATTGAAATTCTGGGGTTTGATTTTGTGACAACAGGGAGTATGTTTTAATTTTTGCCTATAATACAAAAGAGAAAGAGAAAGAATATCAAAAACACTCGACAATCAATGTTACTCGGGGGCTATGTCCCCTCTTACAAATCAGATAGCCTAGTGTTTCGAGGCTCTTTCTATACTTGTTATTAATTCTAGACTCCGAACCTACAAAAGTTTATGCTTTGATCTCTGATTCATACATAAATTGTAAGTAATTTCATCGACAAGCCTGCATTGCGCTGAGATGAAAAAATACTGTATACATTTGTACCTGAAATTCCTTCAGCTAAAACATTCGTCCTCCGTAAATGTATACCTGCTTGCGCAGTTATTTATACAAGATTTGACGTTATTGCAAAAAATGAACGATCTCATCCCATATCAATGAGTAATTATTTTGATCAGTTACCGTGGTACTGTAAAATCAATTTATCTAACGTACGAAACTTTTCGTTTGTATTCAAATTTAGTACGGTAATAAATGAATGCGTCCAGTGTATTTTTATTTGCTGATATGAACATGATGAAATCACAGAGAACAGGTAAACGATTATATTTTTACTGATCTGAAAGAAAATTTACAAAGTTTCAACTGGTACATTAACTTTTTTCATTTTACGTCAATTCATTAGAGTGTAACCGTTGTACTTATAAAAATAAAGGTTTCATATATAGGCTTGAGTTTGAAAGTATTATACATATATTTTGAGAATATTCAAGCATGATGAAGACTGTTTTGGTGTCCTGTTTTTTAGTTGTTGGCTGGATAAGTCAGAGTTATTCTAACAAACAAGGTAAAGTACATAGAGGAAATCAAGAAGTTTTTCTATAAATACAGGATTTATGTATGAAAATACATATATTTCATGAGTGGCGGTAGCCATAAGTGAAACATGATATGGTTATCATATAATAAAACAAATCCTGTATTTATGGGAACAAAACTTGCATTTTCTGTTCACTATATATATTTTTTCTCTTTCTTGACAGATCAATTTGAAAGAGAGTTCCACTTAAATTCTGTGTATTGGCTGTATTTAGAAGAGCGTAGTCTGGCAAGACACAAGTGAAAAAAACTGAAAATTAAAATACATATTTTATTTTAATAAATACTTCTCTATTTCATTTATAAGTATAAATTGAAGAATAATACCGTAGAATATCTAAAGCAGATAAATGAGAAAAAGTCATTTTTGTAAATACTAAAACTGGAGCACCGAAGTAACCGTTGTGACGTTGTAAAATGTGTATGAATCACTTTGTGTTTATATTTCTGATAGTATTTCGGCTAATGTTTCAATATACCGAAATTTATTAAGTGTTGTATGTGTAATTACAATAATCAAGGTCTTTCAAATACAAGAATTTGCACTAATTATCGACGACACACGAAGTAAGGTTTTACAAACGATCTTGTACAGTAAAGACTTTTCTTCGAATAAAATTGTATCATTTGGATATTCTAATGATATATCTTTCTTGGGAAAAAAAAACTTGATATAGTGATTTAGTATGCAAATATATATAATAATTAAAAATATTTTTTCCAGAACAATTAATAAAGTACTATAAAAAGATATATAGTACCGGGTCATGTATCTTACTTTTACCAACAAAAACTACATAAATTATTTCATGTGTGTTGTTATAAATGGTACTTAATACTATAAACATCATTTTTGTATGGTATTACATACCTTTCAAGATAGACCACTTCACTTTAAAGATATGCTACAGGCTATATACAGGTCGTCCTAATACAAATGATCCATAACAAACAGATATCTCGTGGAAAAAATCTAAGTAAAATTAAGTAGTTTAACGGCCATTATATGTTATTCAAATGATATAGAAAATTTAGCCTTTGGCTTCTATCTGACGATATTGCATTAACATTTCATCTTTAAAATCTAGATTTATCGTTGCAATGAAAGCCCTGCAATGCTTTCTCATCCATGAAAGTGTTTGACGAGTTTTCTAATTGAAGTCAACTATAAGTATACATTTCTCCTTTTCCAGCTCGAAACTTATGAATTTACTGTTTTTAAATCAATGTGTCTGTGGAATAGAAAATACAAAAAATCTTTCTGTCAATACAAAATACAAATAAGTACTTTTAAGAAATATTGTCCATTTCTTACGAACAATCGTTGATGTGTCATTTTGTATTAGATATACATATTTATCCGCTTCTGACTTTCTTCCTTTCAAATAAATATTTGTTTTTGTCAATAAGTTAATTATAAGATGAATCCGGACAGATGATCAGGTAGTTCGGTTTTTCAAACGACACTTTATTAACCATTATCACGCTAAATTTTAAAAAAAGGACATGTCCATTTTGTCTTTAATTTAGACAAAACAATCCATTATGACTGAATCTTACACGTACATTTGCCCTTAAAGTTTGCTTCTGTACCTTTTGTGTTTCAGCGTTTCACTTAATATGCGTACAATATTGAACAGCGTTTAAATTTTAAACTCAATTAGTGACATGTGACATGTTACATCAAACAATAAAATAAATAAATTTCAGATGAACGTGAACTATTACAGAAGATTGTCGACGCAATTGCTGACCAACATAGGGAAAACATTATAAGAAGGATTTTCACGTCAAATGAAAATCAGAGAAGCATTTACAAGAAGGGTGGACTCGTTGGGAAAAGTTTGGAAGCTAAACCAAATTTAGAAGATCGAAGGGGAAACAAGCATCATGATAAGGTGTCAGAACACAAGATAGACAAGGATGATGCTCTTGAT
Organism: Ruditapes philippinarum; assembly: GCF_026571515.1. NCBI lineage: Eukaryota > Metazoa > Mollusca > Bivalvia > Venerida > Veneridae > Ruditapes > Ruditapes philippinarum. The sequence continues at coordinate 47,929 of NW_026860208.1, forward strand.
AGGGCATTAGAATCCTTTCTCCAAGCTAGAAGGTAATAAAAGCATTTGTATGCTCTTTCCATTCAAACGATTGCTTCCATCTTATTCCTAGGATGATATATTTAATGGCTTCTAAATTTTTACGTTATCAGATATAGCACTGTACTGAATTGCTAAATGATCTGCAGTGTCTAAAAAAAGGTGGCATTTGTGTGATATATATTCATACGAAATGTTATTTTTCTTTAAGTGATCACAAAAGTTTTACATTATTGATGATTCCGACTATTATATCGTTTTAAAAATGTTTATAAATCTTGTACTTTACCAAATATTTAACACAGAAAGTGAGTTCCAATGACAAAATTAGTCTTACGCTTATGAATGCATTTTTTAAATTTAATTATAATTGATTAAATATCTTGAATAAATATAACAGTACTGTTAACATGAATCTATGCCCAAAGTCAGCTTTCCACATTCTAGTGATCAATGTATCGAAAGCTAAAAGGATTTATTTCTATACAGGGCTCGTGTTTGGTATAGATGGCTCGAACATGGGGGATATAAAGGTTCCAACACAACGTCAACGACTACTCCTATGCCACCGCAAACACCCCCAGCAACAACAACAAAACCAAAGATTCTCTGGTGTAGATGGTCTTGGTGGTGTAGGAAATAAATCTGTATGTCTTGTCCAGCATTTTTGTTTGTTCGTACTTTTCTTTGCCAGTTGGGCAACATTTTCAAAAATAAAACATTGTTTCTGTATATACAATGTGACACATGTGTAGAACAGCAAATGTGTATCTAAGATATTCTTAGATGTTTGCGGTATAATCTTTGATCCTAAGAAAATCAATAAAAAGTATCTATTTTTTAAAAAGACGTATTTTTGTTTTGAATCAGTTTTGTTGCCGTTATAGGTTCTCCTGAATTCTCAATCCGATAAAAATATAGAGGATATTTGTTTGTTTGTGTGTAGATGAAATTTTATTTCATCGAGTGGGCTTTAAAAACAGTATTCTCACGAGTGGCGTAGCCACGAGTGAGAATACTGTTTTTAAAGTTCACTCGATGAAATAAAATTACATCTTACACAACAAACAGACAAATTTTCTTTTTATTTTATGCTTAAAAACAAGTTAAAACGAAATTTCCTTAATTTTAATGTTAATATTAAAATCTGTTCCCCCCATTGAGAGCCCCATTTAGACGGAATTTTTAATTTAAAACAAGAAGTCTTGAGCTGAAAAATAAGTCCGCCAATCAAGGTTAAATGACGGTGATATTTATTCATTTTATAAAAAAAATATGAATGATCGCTTGTTTTAATAATAAAAACAAACAATTCTTGTAGGAGAAAAAGTCCAACCATCCATCCATACTTCTGTTACTTACTGCGAATTTATATTAGACCTGGCTTTGTAAAATGTAAGCGGCAGCCATTTTTTAAAGTTGTGTATTTCATGGGGAGGAAAATAATTGTGTAAGATTCAGAAGGATATAATTTGGATTTGTTAGTCATACACCTTTTTAAAAGAAAGAAAACTTATTTGAGGATTGTAACAGACAAAAAATAAGTGTTGACAGAAGTGAAAACATTCAGAAAAGGAGCTAGGAAAATGGAAAACTTGGAAGCTTGCTAAGGACATGAAGGAACGCTGAGTTGTTTTACTTATTTTACGAGTGATGGCTGTCAATGCTTTTCAATTGTTCATAAAGCATACGGCAGTTATTGCTCGTAGGATACTTTAATATGCCCAAATGTCATCAAGAGCAGTTTTGCATGGGGAAGGAATGTATTTTTCAGACTGTAAAAACAAACAAAAAAATTTAGAGACGAAATTTGGTAATTGGAATTTGAAGGAATAGAAGTAAGTTTTCTCTCTTTATTACTTTTGACATTCAAGTTATTTATCTATTTCAGCTTTGCTATTTCTTTGAACAGCCTGATATTGTCAGAATTGTCAGTAAAAATAAAATTGAGGTACCACATGGGGAAAATCTTAAAAAAGTAGTTTCGTCATTGAAAAAAGTGAAATTATATTTTGATTATTTTCACTGTGAAATTATCAAATATAATTTTCACGGATAAATCAGTAATCCACTGAAAAGCATAAAATAAATAAAAAATATTAACTATTTAATGGAATGCTCGTGTTGTAAGAGGTCATCTGTTGTAAGAGGTAACATCTGAATAAACATGTTTATTATTGCAAGAATGTGTTTTTGTCTTTTAATCAACCATTTATCTGCTGATGTTGTGTGATGGATTTGACCAGATTTGAATTTGTATGAAAGAATCTAGTTATTTCTTCAAATTAATCCTGTATCTACTGAATTTTATGTTTTGAATTTGATCAGATTTGAATTTGGAACAGGGTTTTTAAAGTTTAAGGCATTTCACAAACTGAGCTACCTTGTTAGACTGCATGCATGTATAGTCTAGTCAGTCTTTTACTGGTTGCAAAGGCTAATCTCTTTTGGTTCCTGGAGGTAAATGGTGAACGCAGCATGCTTCCAGATTATGCTAATTTCCATGAAAATTTGAAAAAGTTTTGAAAAATAAGTAAATGATTGTAAAGTGAACAAATGATGTGTAATTTACAGATTGTAAACGGCACTTACAATCCACTTGAATTACATAAAATTAGTCGAGATAATTATGCAAAAATAGTCTTTACTTCGTTAGTCAAGTAGTAGGAATATGATGATAAAAACTGCAAATTCAGCTCATAACAATTAATTTATTACTTGAATCTTAAATCGTTTTTCCTTTTTTAATGATCTTAGTACACTTTTTCATAAGTTTGATTTTCTTGAACTATATCTGGTGGCATGCCACTTTAAACATGAACTAGACAGAGGTTTGTAAAGTCAATTATAAACGGACGATCTTCACATCAATATTATGTATGTACACCATCGTCGGATACCCACGGCCGAAACATCAACATTAATCAATTATCAGTTACATGTTAATCAACCGTGGGTAAACACATCTACTACAAATTCATGTAATAGAGTAAATAGAGTAAATGTGCAGTGTTATTAATATGTTGTTAACAAAGACAGGTTATATGACTGTGTTGCCAAAACAATATATTCCTGAATGTTCCTTAATAAAATATTTTATTATAGTCACTGTGCATATAATTTGTTAAAATATTTTTATCACGTGACTTTCCGTATTTTCTGTGCAATATGGCCAGAACGTATTTATTTTATTTCCCACCTTATAAAAAGTAACCTATGGACTTCCAGCATTTGCACTAGACGATGTTCTAATAGAAATCACCATGGGATCTTAACTCATAAATTTGAACACATTTTTATTTCATGTCGGTCTAAAATATTCGTATCAAATGCATATTGTATATTTTTATTATAGCCTCGTTTTGATTTTTCAAGTCCAAAATGTCCTTACCAAATTACATTGTCCTCAATAAAGCCCCGCTTTCATTTTCCTAGTCAAAATGTTTTAAATCAAAGTCATGTTATTTTCAAAGAAACTGTATTTTCAATATAATACAAAAAACATTTTATTTTGAGTGTTTTTCATTGTTGTGTAACATACTTATTCTTTTGGACTCGTATACAGATGCATAATGTATGTAGAACTTGGTTTCCGCCTCGTCCAATGTAGTTTTAACAACTGTGTACTCGTCAAATATAGTTATATGTTTGGTTGGTAAGTACGTCGTACTAACACTGTCATGAGACGACTTTCAACATTAACTGGTAAAGGAAGACCTCAGATGGCCTTATTATTTTAGGCACGAATGGGCACCGTGGTAGAACCACCAACATCCCGTAGGATCAGCATAATACCACATATAATAGCCTGCTCATATTATGACGCTCGTGTAATAAAGCGGTCACTTTAGTTCGTGTAATATAGCAGTCATTTTATTTCGTGTAAAGTAGCGGTCACTTTAGTTCGTGTAATATAGCGGTCACTTAAGTTAGTTTAAACACATTTTATTTAGCAAATTTACAAGCATGTATCATTTTACAATATATATGGATTGGAAAACAAGCATAACACTTATATTCATTCCTTTTCACGATGGAGATTTATCTTTATCATTCAACTTTACATAATCAGTGCAAGTTTAAAGTGCAAAATTTATCTAAATTAATAAATTTTCGAAAAGTATTATTTGGTGTTGAAATGATAGCATCTCGTCAGCAATTTAATTAACGCAGTCATGATTTAGAAGCGCGAATCCGTTCAATGTAGCAAAACAAGTCTAGCAAAACAGCCGTAGGGAAACATTTTAACATCTTCAAACAAATTATTTTTTGTAAGAAAATTATATAACAAAACTATAGTACAACAACAAATAGATATAAACTTAAATGTCAAAAGGTATAGCTTTTCATTAATATCAATCTGATAAAATTGATGCCCTCGTTTATCGTATACATGTTATAAATTTGTTGTTGGCACACACTCTCCCACGCACAGTCTTTCAACATTTTGAAATACAATGTAATAACAAGACTGATGTACAAGATACAAGATGACTAATACATGAAATATCACTTGATATAAGTTTCGGCTCCCCTATACCCTGCTATCTTTTTTAAAAGTTTTGTTTTGATATAAAATTGGAACACACAATGGTGGTATTTGCAACAGAAGACCATCAATGCGTTGGCACCATCACGGTTACTATGAAGTCTACGTTAATGCGGGTCCATACCCCCTTAGGGCACTAACTAATGCAGTTTCCGCTGTCGATTAAAGTAAAGTAAAGAAAAGGAAAAAAAGTAAAGTAAAGTCAGTACGTACGCACGTACGTACATAAGTAAGTAAATTGTGCATACATTAATTTCACATGCATGATAAAAATACATACAAAGACACCCGGCCAATGGGACTTATAAGTCACTTTATTATATATATATACAAATATGAAACTGTGAACAATACATAGCTTTTATAATGGAATATTTAAATCAGATAATAGTTGCTGCTCGATCTGTTAATTGTAGTATCACATTTTAGAAAAATGGACAGTCAATATATCATCATGTTTTACTATTGGCATACCTATTATACAGCAAATTTCTCCTTAAAATATATTGTTTAACAAGAAATCTCATTTTTTTATTCTGGTGTTTTTGTTTTGTTTTTTGTAGTTGTTTTTGTGTGTGTGTGGGGGGGGGGGGGGGGGTGATAAGAAATACTAGTACTAATTTTTCCGTATTTGTCATGCTATTATATATATCATTTATAATGTCATATATAACAATGGTTTTCAGAGACGAAGCTCTGGCAATGTTAATCAACAAGGAAATGCTCGACACAACATTCATTAACTGCCTCGACTTCGCCGACGTCAACAAGAACAAGTCAAGCTTCTACCATCGACACACAAACAACATCACAAGCTGGTGTCTGGAAATTGCTATTGAATCTTTTGAAAATCTAAAACTCATTTGACTTATCACATACCATCCTTATATATTGATATATTTCTAACACAAACAATCAATTTAACCAATTTAACGGATGTCTTCGAAGCTGCCATTTTAATCACGCTCTAAGCATTTTATGAAATTGGGAAACGAGTCCAAAATTACATGAAAGTATCCAAAATCAATAGAAAGTATGTCTATAACAATGGCATTGTCCTTTTTTTGCTGAATGTAAATATACCATGAGGAGGAGCCAATTGTAAGTGATGGAATAAAGTACAGGGTTAGTACTGAAGACATTTACTATTCAAAAAGATAAGGAAATGAACTCCTAGATTTGCCGTTCATTAGGGATTATGGGGAAGTGCATCATCATCCACACCTCCGATGACATCAACTCTTCGACATATAGAGTGTTTGAAACAATTATCCCGAAGGACTATAAAAATATAACAACATTGAAGTGGCATTAGGCCTGTTGTGAAGTATGCAATTTGGAATGTTTATCAAGCATTGTTAATACTTAAAGATTATAATGTTTATAGAAATTACAGGTTTCATATTAATCACCGTAATAACATATCTGTGTACGTTTCTTAATTCATAATTTCACCCTTTTCATGTGTTAATGTCGAATTCTGCTCGAGCCGGTGGTAGATGTGTGGACGGTAGCTTGCAATTACCAGTATCGTCAATGAACATGCTCTATCAAACCGAGACTGCAACACTTTCAATGTTTTCGTTTTGAACGTTCTTTATTGATTATGTTTTTCTCTTTTATTAAGTACTATTTTCTTCAGACAAAATCTTTAAGTACCGTTTCAATAGACAACAAAGCATAACTACAACATATTTTATATATTCTATAACCTATAACAATGTCATCATTTCTTTTATCAAACTTGGACTTATCTTATCGCTGCCATATACATGTACAATCATAATAAATGAAGAGATAGAAACAAATACATATTCACATGGCAAGACTCATATTTGAGTAACCGAACATAACATTACACCTCTTATGAAACAGGAAACACTAAATATATGGAGGAAGATAGTATTCTCAATGACATTTGATAAGTTAACACATAATATTGATTACACTGACATAAGTGAATTAAAAATGAAATAAATACTAAATAAATCATATCAGTAAATGCTTTCCGATTTTATAACGGAATGAGGTATAAACGATTGAGTAATGTTCATAAAGTAACTGTATTAGTAAGCATGCTAAAGTTTACAAAATAAGTTTTAAAATTAGTATGATTAAAATGCAAGTAAATTAACAAAATAACATAGATATAGACCAGTAATGAATGGCTATTGAACCAATCTGTGGATATTTATGAATTTCAAAATAAACAGCATATTATATTTTTAATCAAATAATGAGGTATGCTTCAGCCTATACTTTTTGACAATTATAAACATCATTAACCTCTGAATCATTATTATCCTCATTTTATGACGACTGGAAATATTGCTTTAGGCTTATGTTACTGAGAACAAATGAAATAAATAAAATGAAATAACGATTCATGTTCTAAACAGGTACATTTTGTCTGAATTGTTTCACCGAGTCTATTCCACGGATCATATCGGCCGCTTTCTCAGCCACCATTATGGTCGGACCATTTGTATTACCGGATGTGATGTTAGGAAAGATTGACGCATCAACGACTCTGAGGCCTTGGATACCCTTGACCCTAAGTTGCGGATCCACAACAGCGGTTGGGTTGTTTGCAGAACCCATTTTACAAGTACCCGTTGGATGAAACACAGTTTGCAGCACTTTTCTTACTACACATTCCCAGAATTCGTCTGAGCGGAACTTGAATCTTTCACAAAATGGCATTTTTGCGTCACTTATTTTTACTCCTAGATCTTTGAATGTATTAGTTTCCATAAGTTTCTCCCAAATCCGAATTGCTTTAACATATGCTTTAATATCCCTCTTATCCGAGTTATAATTAGGTTCTATCCTTGGATGATCGAATGGATCTGAACTTTTCAATTTTATCCGTCCTCTACTTAAAGGACGTGATAAAGTAATAGACGTGATAAATCCGTGCAAATCATTGTCCATTTTATTTATGATACTGCGTGCGACCTCATCATTAAAATTAAAAGCATTGGATCTTAATAAACCACTTACAAATGTTAATTGCATATCAGGATAAGTTTTCCCGCTTTTTTCTTTATCAAAGTGAAGAAACGCTGTACTATCAAGAAGAGTAAAAGCTAGAGGCCCGTCACCAAACATGAAGTAGTTAACTATTGACCTCCAGCTTTTTATAATTCCAGGGGTTAAACTGTAAGGTTTATTTATATTACTTTTCAATAGAATCATTGTATGGTCCTGAAGATTTTCGCCGACTGGTAAATCCGAAATAACTTTTATACCAAATTCATTCAGATGATGCTTTGGTCCTATTCCTGATAACATTAGCAACTGAGGAGAATTAACTGCACCGCCAGATAGTATAACCTCTTTCCTTACTTTAACATACATTTTTCTCCCATCTCGAATGTAATAAACACCAACAGCCTTTTTATCTACTATGTTTACCTTTGTAACATGACTGTTAACAGATATATGTAAGTTTTCTCTTGATGCTGTACCTCCAAGGTATTCCAAGCTGGTACTACTGCGGACTCCATTTCTTATTGTCTTCTGTATAACACTAAAGCCTTCTAAATTCTTGCCGTTGTAATCTTGAACAGGGTACCCTAACTCTTCTCCTGCCTTTAAATACTTATCTGATAACTGAGTGACATAGCTTTCAGATACCGCTATCGGTCCACCCTTACTATGATAAGGTGAAGACTTCAAATCGTCTATTTGAATATCTTCGGATTTCAGAAAATATGGGAAAACATCTTCGTAACTCCACCCATAACAACCACTTCTAAACCATTCTTCAAAGTCAAAACGACTTCCGCGAGTGTAAATTGCTCCATTTAGAATGCTTGTCCCACCGAGGACGCGCCCGCGTGGCCAGTAACATCTGTTTTTCTTTTGTCCATAGCAAGAGTCCTGACTCGGCTCTGTATAATATTCCCAATCATTTGAAGTGTTGAATGCTGACATTTGCATTAATGGAATATGAAGTCCTTTGTTTACATCATAATGACTTCCGGCTTCTAGAAGTAAAACTTTGAAGTCCTTTTCTTCGGATAGTCGCGATGCAAGAACGGATCCAGCTGAACCACCTCCAACTATGACATAATCATAAACGTCATCAGGATATCTATCAAGAACGATACGTGGAGGGCTTTTAGTCATATAATGGTACGTCAATGCTATGACGAGAACTGCTAAACTAAGTTGTAAGATTGCCATATTCACCTGCAATTTTAAATAAAATGTGATTATGTTATTTGTACGATTTTGTTACATTTTTTCAGCCCTTTCTTTGGGGTTAATGATGCAAGACTGTAGCTTAACAGGTGTCAAAAACTTCTGTTCTTATGTTTAATGAAATGAAAAATAATCGAAATGAGAGCAGTAATTAAAGCTATATAGCAGTATGTTGCATGTATTATTTGAATGCATTGTTACTTTGCCGGGTCTTTTTTTTGTTGTTGTTGTCTTTTTTTAAACAATGAAAAAGTATATCATGCATAGCAAACTGGTTTTAACGATGATTAATGTATCGAATACAAAGAGTATTAAAAAAGATTCGTCTTCCGACCAGCTTCAAATGAAAAGTGATATGATCGTAGTTCATAAAATGACACACATACTTAAAGTTAATCGACTACAAAGTTGCCGAGTCTTTTATGAGTTTGAAAAAGTCGCATGATTTACTGCGGAATGACACAATTAATTTTTCGAGAATTAGAAATTATTTCAAAGTGAATAAAAACATCACATGCATATGCTTAATATTTTGGAACCCGTTTTCTTTTTTAAATCTAATGCATTTTTGTCCATTTGACGAATAATATGTCCGCACAGGCACGGAGCTATTTGTGTTTACAATGTTTTTTCTTCCAGGAACACGATTTTGATCAATTAATCCAGCTAAAAATAAGCTTGAAACCAAAACTTCCTTCCGATTTCTATTATGTAAAAAAACTGGAAACAAAGTGATCCCTCGGAAGCATTAATCACACACCAAAGTTACATAAGAATTGCAGACTCGTTTGATAGAGTCTGTACATGAGGGATACTGAATAAGTGCAACATTCCTCACGCCCCCAGCACCGGCTTGAGCGGTACTCAATTCACAACACTTAATAATGCTGGCATCAATGATCCCGAAGGACAAGAAAAATATATTCATATATATATATATATATATATATATATATATATATTATATATATATATATATATATATTATATATATATATATAATATATATATATATATATATATTTATTTATTTATTTATTTATTTATTTATTTATTTATATAGTAAAGTCATATTTTGCGTGGTTTTCGGGCATTTTGATTTCCGTAACAATCACTTTTCTTAAAGCTTCTGTATTTTTAGAAGTTGACAACACTAAATCATAGGAAAAATGAATCCATGCAAAATGAAATCGTTCTATATATAATAAACATTTGTCTAAAAAATTTCCATTAACTCCTTTTGTATAAACTAAGGAAGTGGTTGGGAAAGTGCCACGATACTGTTGTTAGAACTGTTGGGCCAACCCTTTTGTATGTACACTTCATTATGTTGTAAAATTGTAAACTTTTACATAGTGTGTTTATTATACAATAAAGTTTACTTATTATGTATTATTTATTATTTATCAATGATAATTTTACACAGTCACACAATATAAACACTTATATTCATGTATAACGGGTTTGTTTATTTTTGGTTGTAAACACGACGTTTGTCATTGAAAAAAAGAAATTTTAAGCGATCCAATACATTTGTAGATTGGTGATTATCCTTTATACAACGAATGAAAAGCAAATTAAACGTCATGTCTGTTGCAATAACAAAGATACATAACAAGCCTATAAACTTTCAAAGCCTTAAAGTGTATTGCTAAGTACTGACAAATAGTCATAATAGGTCCTATAGACGAAGTTTAATTTAAAATTGTTGTTTCTAACGGTGATGACGACAATGTTTACAAAAGCAGTTAAGACACTATAAGCGGTGGAATATTAACAGCCAAATAAACAATAGCCGGTTGAACCACGTGATCCTCCCCGAACAGGTTTTGGACACAGAAAAGTATACCTCTTGTAGTTTCAGAGTTATGTCCAGGTCAAAGTTCAAAGTGCAATGATTCCAAATAAGGCAAGGCAGAGTTACTGAAACTTTTCACTGCTCATCTCTGAGATTTTTTCCCCGTATTAAATTTTATGTTGATATCTCTTATAGTTTTAGAGCTATGTCCTTGACAAATTTAAAAGTTATAAAAATGAACTGAGGCAATATAGCTCCATTATCAGGCAAGGTAGAGTTATGGTTCTATTGTATTGCACCACCTACCCAAGATCTATCTACCTACAAAATTTCATGTTGATATATCTTATAGTTTTAAAGTTATGTTCCGAACAAAATTCAAAGTATAAAAATGAACAAAGGCAAACAACTCCAATATTAAGCAGGGCAGAGTAACAGTTATTTTTCACTATACATCTATCTATCTATTCATAAAGTGTCATGTTGATATCTCTTATAGTTTATGAGTTATGTCCCGGACAAAGTTCAAAGTATAACAATTAACAAAGGGCAATAACTCTTAAAAAAGGCAAAGCAGAGTTACGGTTTTTATACACTGCACATCAGCCCAATAAGATCTAATTACCTACAAAGTTTCATGTTGGTATCTCTTATTGTTTTAGAGTTATGTCCCGGACACTGTTCAAAGTATAAAAATGAAAAAGGGCAATAACTCCAAAATTAGACAAGACATAGTAACGTTTCATTACTCCTGTTGTTTCAGAGTTATGTGTCGGATAAGAAAAGCGGACGGACCGACAAACGGACGGACGGACGGACAAAGTGGCGACTGTGTACTCACCTTTCGGGGAGCATACAAATAGTGACAAAACAATAATATATGTGAGATAAAATAATACTCTGTCCTTTAGTTTGATTATGTCATTTCTAAATCTTAAAAGATTTAGATTCTAATTAAGATAATTATTGCAATAATACTTCAATGACACAAGTGTGTCTGACATCAAACTTAAAAAATAGACATTCAGTTCGATTATTGGTTGAATAACATTTAGCTTATTTGTAAATAAAAAAAAGTTAAACTTACCTATTTCATTTGTCTTTTAGCTGTTTAACTAGTGTTGACAACTAAACCAAATGCTTAACATAGGTTTAAAAAACACACATCCGTTTAACCACTTATATTCATACATTATCCTAGTATTAAAATGTGCGTGATTTTATTTAAGTCAAGGACATTGTGTTTTTGTGTAAAGCGATCATTTTACTTAAGGTATCTCCGACTAACAATGACTTGCAAAATCTTGGTTCTGCACAAGTAAATTTAAATATACTCAAAAAGTTATAACACCACATATGAATAAAAGACATTTAAAGTCGAGTATAGAGGGAAGCAGTTGTGGGTATAAGTTGCGCGGTCATTGACCGAATTTTCAATTTAAGGTTTAATGCCAAATATGGCGAACCATTTACTGAACTCACCTACTTGTTAACTATACTTCCGTTAATGTGCTACGTCGGCGTAGCGTTGCATTTTTTTTAAATAAAAAAGCTTACATGAAAGTTGTTTTCATTTTTACGATGTAAGCGGTAGCTTGCATTTATCAGTACCGCCGTCCATCGACTGGCTAAATGAAACAGGACCTGTTTTGAAAGATATAAAGATTTCCTTATTCACTTTTAGTCCATTCAAATTTACTTTGGTTCGATTGTGTTTGAAGCTATAAGCTTATTGAAACACTCTCGAACTCGTTCCTGGAACGAACCAGTATTAAGCAATGAATGTTAAGTTTCTTGTTCATTGAAACAACGGCTTTCCCCTGACAAGGTTTGAACCCATGCGATCAGCAATCCTAAGATTACTAATCCGACGCGTTAACAACTTGACCACGCCACAACTCATTCACTATTGTATCTAAACCAGATGCAAACTGATATGTACAGACATTTATCTGGATATTTTGTAGTCATAAAAATAAAAACGAAGTTTAGGCAGGGGCTAATTTGTTCTTATATAGCTACATGAATGGCTTATCTCCAACTCGTAAATTTATAATAATAGATAAAAGATTTCAGTTTATGCTCTGCACTCCATTATTGAGACACCTCACCATAAAATTACTCTTTCCTTTCACAGTTTACTACACTCAGTGATGTACATACTCACATATGAATGCTGCCAAAGAGACAAAAGAATTTGAAAAACGTGATATCAGAATATAAACGAATATAATTGTAAATAAGCACATACATGGTAAGGGTTCATGTACCTGAAAACAAAATCCAACGAGATGAAAACTTATTACTTACCAAATCGAGTGACTTGGATAAAGTTAACATTATGTATAAATTAAATTCTTAAATAATTTTGAAAGCTTTTAACACAAAAAGAATGCATGTGTAATTCAATCATTCAAGAAACCGAAGATCGGAAAACATATTTGATGCAATTTCAACCAAAGTGAGGGCCAAGGTCAACTAAAACCATGTGAAATATAATTTATGATCAGATATAAAGATGATAGAAGAGGCAAATATATTACAACAAATTTTTTTTTAAACTAAGAGGTCTGCCAAGTATTTAAATGTGTCCGTATATATTGGGACAAATATTATCCTAGTGACAATATTTCCAACAAATCAAGTAGAAGTCCACAAAGTGATCTCATGCAAAACATCTTGCAGTTCTGATGGAGATTTTCTAAGTTTCAAAAAATATCTACTGACATGCATTAAACAATGTCACCCTCTGGCGAAAGCAATTGCCCCAATGGCCGCAACTAGAAGTCCACTAGTAGGTAATACCCATTGTAAAATATCAGATATATTTGCCTTGTTGTTCCGGAGAAGAGGAATTTACTTCTTCCGTTTCGCTCAAAGTACTTGTTAGAAAAAAACCGAAGAAATCATTCTGTATAAAATCTTCTGTACCCTTCAAATGAGGGCACTGAGCACAATGAATGCTGAGAAGGCTCTTTAATAAAGGCTCACATTTTGTGTTTCGATATTGAAAACCCATAAAATTTAAGAGGATTGTTCAGAATTCAAAGAATTACAAATGTAGTTAATCCATTAAAAACGTAAGAAGGTTGAAGCTTAAAACATAATTTGTTGAAATCGTAAAACATATTTTGTTGAAATTGTCCTTTTAGCACTTTTTTCAAATAATCTAAAAGATGAAGGGTATTTATGCTGACATAGAAATGTATGTTGCCATGCCCATGTGGATTCAACGTCATTGTGAACTGTAAGAAACTACATCGCTTTCAAGCAAGTTGATTCCCTACAGTTACAATCACCAACCAAGGATTGACTAGTGGATAAGTTTTAGATTCCCTTTGCTCCGATGTGTAGGAAAATTCTTGAAAGGAATAGATCTTTAGAGGCAACGAAAATAAAAAACAAAAACTTGAAACTCTCAGACAATTTTAAACTGTGATGTTCATAAGAAAAATAAAAGTGAATAACATCGGCTTAATCGGTTTTCAGTCTTAAAAACACTATCAGTAGTGGTTTTCATCGATCCGAGAGGGCAGTAAAAAAATCACAAACCTAGTGAAATATTACAAAATATTATTATTTGTTAGTTTTCAAGATCTTAAATAATCAGGTTTTATCTTCAAAAATTCCACAATTTCAAACTTCATGATTCCACGATTTCACATACAAAAGCTACAAATTCACGATTTCAACTTCGTGCATTCACGATTTCAACTTCAAAATTGAAATCGTGAATTTGTTTGTGTAGTTTAAATCCAGAATTCATGAAGGTGAAATCCTGAAATTCAGTGAATTCCGTATGTTTAAAAACGTGAATTCATAAATTCAGGAAGACGAAATCGGAAATTTATGTTGAAATATCCCATCGGTCTTAGGTAAAATACGGTACAACTTCTTACATATGCATTCAAAGACTTAACTCGTGAAAACAAAATCCCAACGAGATGAAAACTTATTACTTACCAAATCGAGAGACTTGGATAAAGTTAACATTATGTATAAATTAAATTCTTAAATAATTTTGAAAGCTTTTAACACAAAAAGAATACATGTGTAATTTAATCATTCAAGAAACCGAAGATCGGAAAACATATTTGATGCAATTTTAACCAAAGTGAGGGCCAAGGTCAACTAAAACCATGTGAAATATAATTTATGATCAGATATAAAGATGATAGAAGAGGCAAATATATTACAACAGATTTTCATTTAAACTAGAGGTCTGCCAAGTATTTAAATGTGTCCGTATATATTGGGACAAATATTATCCTAGTGACAATATTTCCAACAAACCAAGTAGAAGTCCACAAAGTGATCTCATGCAAAACATCTTGCAGTTCTGATGGAGATTTTCTAAGTTTCAAAAAATATCTACTGACATGCATTAAACAATGTCGCCCTCTGGCAAAGCAATTGCCCCAATGGCCGTAACTAGAAGTCCACTAGTAGGTAATGCCCATTGTAAAATATCAGATATATTTGCCTTGTGGTTCCGGAGAAGAGGAATTTACTTCTTCCGTATTCGCTCAAAGTACTTGTTGGAAAAAAAAAAACGAAGAAATCATTCTGTATAAAATCTTCTGTACCCTTCAACTGAGGGCACTGAGCACCATGAATGCTGAGAAGGCTCTTTAATAAAGGCTCACATTTTGTGTTTCGATATTGAAAACCCATAAAATTTAAGAGGATTGTTCAGAATTCAAAGAATTACAAATGTAGTTAATCCATTAAAAACGTAAGAAGGTTGAAGCTTAAAACATAATTTGTTGAAATCGTAAAACATATTTTGTTGAAATTGTCCTTTTTAGCACTTTTTTCAAATAATCTAAAGATGAAGGGTATTTATGCTGACATAGAAATGTATGTTGCCATACCATGTGGTTTCAACGTCATTGTGAACTGTAAGAAACTACATCGCTTTCAAGCAAGTTGATTCCCTACAGTTACAATCACCAACCAAGGATTGACTAGTGGATAAGTTTTAGATTCCCTTTGCTCCAGATGTGTAGGAAAATTCTTGAAAGGAAAGATCTTTAGAGGGCAACGAAAATAAAAACAAAAACTTGAAACTCTCAGACAATTTTA
This sequence comes from Ruditapes philippinarum, assembly GCF_026571515.1. Classification (NCBI taxonomy): domain Eukaryota; kingdom Metazoa; phylum Mollusca; class Bivalvia; order Venerida; family Veneridae; genus Ruditapes; species Ruditapes philippinarum. The sequence goes on from NW_026860208.1 coordinate 63,588, forward strand.
AACTGTGATGTTCATAAGAAAAAATAAAAGTGAATAACATCGGCTTAATCGGTTTTCAGTCTTAAAAACACTATCAGTAGTGGTTTCATCGATCCGAGAGGGCAGTAAAAAATCACAAACCTAGTGAAATATTACAAAATATTATTTGTTAGTTTTGAAAGATTTTAAATAATAAGGTTTTATCTTCAAAAATTCCACAATTTCAACTTCATGATTCCACGATTTCAACATACAAAAGCTACAAATTCACGATTTCAACTTCGTGCATTCACGATTTCAACTTCAAAATTGAAATCGTGAATTTGTTTGTGTAGTTGAAATCCTGAATTCATGAAGGTGAAATCCTGAATTCATGAATTCCGTATGTTTAAAAACGTGAATTCATAAATTCAGGAAGACGAAATCGGAAATTTATGTTGAAATATCCCCATCGGTCTTAGGTAAAATACGGTACAACTTCTTACATATGCATCAAAGAACTTAACTCATGTTATTTGAAAACCAATATTCATATAAATATAATAGTTTGTGATAGGCTAAGGGACATGCATGGTAGCTTGCACCTTTAAGTGCCGTCTATGAACATGATCGATCAAACCTTGCATGCAACATTTCCGATTTTGCCGTTTTAAATGTTCTTTAGGGAGTCTGTTTCTCTCTATATTTTCTTCTCTTTGTTTGCTTGAGTTTATCAACTGTAATGAAAAGAATATGGACCGATTGCCTGACTTTAGAATTGATTTTTCAATTGACTGCAAAGTCTTGTGTTTTGTATTGCCTCAGTCATATATTATTCATCCCTTATCGGCTTGAACCGGAAGTGATGAGCTTTTGCCACTAGTAAAAAACAATGTCAGCCTACATGTCTCCGCAGTTTGACCAGATTCAAAATCTTCAATTATGCAGTTTTGGCCGATTTATAGGGATTCTTATTTTCTCTATTTATCGCCCCGTACATTCAGTCAGAGATGTTACATTTTCGGTCCTCGAAGATCGTTATAATTGTGTTTGTGGTACTTTTAGTTCTTTCAATTTATCCTTTTTATTAGTAGGGTGGTTCTAGTATTCCTTATTTGAAATCTAATAATCCCCCTAAGGATATGATGCTGGTTCATATATTTGAATTTTGACAGGTTATGACAGGTTATGAAGCCTTCATAACCACTGATCCCCTTTCAAAATTCATTTAGCTTTGCCCATTATTTTCTCGTTTAGGGCACGCGTATTCTTTTATCTCAGGATCATACGCCGCTTTTCATGGAATGGCACTAACGTGTCACATTTTAAAGGCTCCATGATAACTGCCGTATGACCACAACTGTGGATGTTTCCAAATTTAAAGTTTTACCATTTCATAATTATTAAATGTTCAATTCTATCTAGTGTGAACTGTAGTTTGCACTTTCCATGAATAGGCTCATTCAAATTGAGCCTAAATTCTGGCTTTTTGGGCGTTCTTTAGGGATTCTTATTTTCTATATCCTATAGATACTGTTGGTAGCTTATTTTCGGTATTTTGGTATTGAACACTTTTTTTCAGAAATCTTGACTGTATTGATAGAAAAAAAGGAAATTAGCGTTTTAAAGTTTTAGATGCAAATTCTGCAATAAAGTCTAGCGTTCTGTATCAATATACCGTTTTTGAAAAATAGAGCCTCAAATATTTAAAGGATGAGAAAATACGTAGTCTTTCACATAGGAGAAAGAAATCGTGACTTGTGGTATGTCCCCTTTTAAATATTATGATCTAAGGTTTACTCGTGTTTAATTAAAAAAAATGTATTACAGTATTTTTTTCTATTATAATATCATTTAATAAATGCTGTAAATATTTGGATAAAAAAGTTCGTTGATTTACTTTATATTTCTGTTAATATTTTCGATAATGTGAATTAAGGAGACTGGGATAGACTGTGCAGTATATTCCACTGCAGAGAGAACCACTGAACACATATATTTAATAGTGTTTGTTGTTTTTTTTGTACAAACGTTTTGAAGTATTTGCCAAGGATAAACCTGTTTTATCGGCGTGATATTTGTATTAAATAAACGTCAAAATTATAATTTCCTAATTTTTTTCACTAACTCATGAAGTATTCTTGACAAAACTTTATAATTGACATTAACCAGAACAAAACTGAATATTGTTATTCATATTAATGTCTGATTTTTTAAAACAAAATTCGGGTTCAAACAAAGCTTCCTACTTAGTATCAATCTCCTCATTCTTGAAAATCCTGTTGCACGAAAAAAGGCATTGCCTTGCATATGGACAAGCTGTCAAACACTCGGGATGATCCGAATTCTGTTTTATCTTTCTGCCAACAGTAAGCGCCAAATATTCAAATACTATCTTGTGACCAGATTTATTAGTGTACTTATTTCTCTGATAAGGAGAACAAATAGCACTTTCATCAGAATCATTTCCGTAAGATTAAAAACTTTTATAACCGTTTATTTCCAAATTAAACAAGTTCTATTACTTATCCAATTCGTAGTTTCTCTTGCTCTTCATAGCTTGTAACCTCATGGAACGGTCCTTCGGCACGATCACTGATTAAAGTTTTGGTCGGGCCCAACTAAAGAATTTGCCATTATTTTCTTTTAGCGATCTATAATCGAGTACGTCTCCTTTCGTTTAGCAAGCACAGCTTCGGTTTCTTGAACACCGAAACCTTTAGTTATGAATTCAATTCCGAAAATTTGTCATTTGCGATTTAACGAACTAGTTCTCTCTATCTTCCCATTCCAAGGACTTTTCAAGTCGTATTCTTTTGCTTTAGCTTGATCAAATCCGATTGGCCTTTCGAGTTTATTTACTTTCCGTGTATGCCCGAATCATGTTTATTTAATAATGATAAAATAAGTAATCTCATAAACCCACACATCTCAGCTGATACTTGTAAATTGTTCTACATGTGGAATTATTGAATGTATCGGCACCATTTTCTTTTTTGACTTGAAAAACCACTTGCTAGCACTATGTACCCACATATGATTAATATATGCATGAGGACTTTGTACTGCGTTAGCCTTTTTCTTCTTCCAAAGTTTACATCCGCGCCTTACTAAGTCATTCCAGAAACTATATAACACACACATTGTCGTGAACTTAAGATATGCAAGAGTTCCTGTATCAATTGAGTCCATGAAATACTGTGAATTTACAACATAAGTAGCGTTCTCTGTTTCTGCCGACTCTAGTTTAGCTTGGTAAAAATATGGTGTGTCGTCATCTATGTCAAATTTAAAAATGAAGTCACCATGCGAAGGAATTTTACTGAATTTTTCAAATATATTTGTAAAGAAAACAGTCCCTGCCGATTGTAAAGAACCACTGAAGTGTGCATAGTTTGGTAATTCTTTGATAAGTTGGAGATAGAATGGATGTTTCTTTCTACACAGTAAAATTGCATTAGTTAAGAAGTAATTTTGACCATACCATACAGCACTGTGCACGAAAGGTTCGGGCGATAGTATACAAGCATATTTCATAGTAGCACGATCAAGAGGTCGCAGGCATTCTAAGTCAAGATCTGCATAGACACCTCCAAACTCATACATTAAAACATATCGAAGAGCATCTGCCTTTACAATTGGTCTAGAGTAACTATCGTACAATGAAATAAGGTCTGGGTGACGTTCAAGAATCAGTGCTCGCGCTGTCTCATCCGACCAAAAATAGTACGTCCAGTTTGGATGAAAACGTAAAAATGACCTGATATTTTTCTCATATTTTGAAGGAACTCCCTTGCTTTCCTTCCCTCCTGAGATATAAACAAAATGAATGATGTGAGGAATTCTGGGATATTTTGAATCAACCGTCTTAATATCTTCTATAACTTCCGGTTCAAATGCGTCCCGATCAATTTTGATGACACGCCCATCATTGAGCACTGTGTATTCACCCGGAGATTCACCTAAAAGGGAAATTCAAATTGAAACAATGTTTAATGGTCTGAACAAATGAATAACTTTAAAAAGAAATGTTTAGTGCACAGGGCTGGGAATCAAAACTGCGTCATATCCTACAAAATGTAAACAAACTCCGACATTTTGGAACGAAGAAGGTATTGTTTTGTTTATTACTTTTCGTTAGAAATGACTGAAAACCAGATATATTTATTAAGCTCCAATATTCTACACTATATTTGGTACATGTTGATTGCACCAATATTTTGTCAAACAAACCTTGCAACACGAAGAGAGCCAGAATTCCTATGGAGTTTTGTGGATACGACGCAGTTCATATTGCTTTATTCACCGTTTTTTTTTTAGTCAAATTAATTATATACTCGTTTCAGAATTAACCATAAACTTTAAAATATAATTTTACATTTTTTATTATCAACCATACATGTGTCTTTCTTATTTCAACTTTCATCAAGAGGAACAAATGTAAACCTTCTTTTGAAAATTTAATGAATGGCAAAGTTTTACATTAAGGAATGAATCGTTTATCCCAAGGTATACAGTCGGACTTTTTCCCAATTTTACAGGCATCAAGACAGGGTCAGGTGACTATTGCATTAATGTACTTAATATTCATAAATAATTTAATGAATGCATTAGACTGCAGTAAACACTATTTTAAACTAGACAGTGCATCTTTTGGATGTCCAACATGCGCCGATAACATGGTTCTACTTTCTTTATAAAAAAAAATGGTTTACAAGAACTTTTAGATATATGCTACAGCTACTCTCTACAAAACATATGTTTCAACAACAGCATGGAAACAAAAATTGTGGTTTACAATGACACAGATAATGACAATAAATTGAAATGGTATTTAGGTACTGATAAACTAGAAGTGTGCAATGAATATTTACATTTCGGAGCTCTGTGTACAAGTAATTTAGACTTAACTAAAGTAGTAAGTGAACGAGAGCTGCACAAAATTACGAAAAACATTTTCAGTTTGTCTGATAGATGTGTTAATAGTGGCGAACATCGAAACATCTATATGAAACTGTTGTTTTACCTAAGGCCCTATATGGCAGTGAACTTTGGAATGGGTTATCACAGTCACAAAGCCAGCTACTAGAGAAAGCACATAGACAATGTGTTAAATATATTAAAGGATGCCGAAATACACGAAAACAGAGGTACATGTAGCTCTGAGTCTACTTGAGATCTACCCAATTTAATACTTTATAGATAAATGGAAGCTGCAGTTATTTGACCAGTTGTTTGCTTTGGATAGCTCAAAAAGAATCAAATCTATGTTCATAAAACGATTAATAATGTTTATGTCAACCCCTCAAACATGTACAGATTTCATACCAGACATTTACAGAATTTTAGGAAAATATGGCTTAATCAGTGTGCTTACAAATTTTATAAACGATGCGATATTTTTTTCTAATATTCAATGGAAATCATTGATATCAAAATCTATTTATAGATTTGCTGATTTAGAGTAGAAGTGGAAACAAATACATGTATGCGATGAAAGTTTAAAGATTCTGTACAAATTCTCAATGCGTTTGTTCCATGTGCTATATGGAAATTTTGTCAGATCTACAGAGATTATGTTAAATACTGTGTAACAGCTATTTTTGCTTTAAGTCGATAGTTTTCTTTTCGTGTGTCTTGTAAAAAGTGTAACTTAGAAACCTCCTCTATTGTTGTTCATCTAGCATTGTTTTGTTATGAAAATAATACTGTACGTTATGATATGTGGTGTAAAATTACATGATATCCTTGGCGATGAATTCAATGTACTAAGCAAATTCAATCCCGATGGACAGCTTATTGAATTATCAGGTGGGTTACCGTCATTTTTTAATGAGAGACTATATAAGGATATCATGTTACAAGATTGATATTAAGAAAGTTTCATTCTATATGCAACATTCTTAATTTACCCATCTGAATAGAAACGTTATTAACGGGATTTGAAATGATAATGTTTCAGCAATATCTTTTTATATCATGTTAAATCCTGTCTTCATTTAACTAGGGTTCATTATGCTATGATAAAATACAATTTAATGGTATAACTATTAATAATATCCTCTTTTAGATACTTCTTTTTCGTTTCGCTAAGAAACTTAGACCAGAGCAAATACCTGAACACCATTTATATATATAAAGCCTCAATCTTTGGCTGAAACAAATAAATCCAATTTTGACAATTCAGAAATAAATTTGCTCCCATTTAGCTCTAATTTAAAACTATTTGGTTGATGCCAATAATTACGGTAAACTATTTAGTACAGGATGAAACACGCATACTGTATGATTAAAATATTATCTTTAAATTTGAATATGTATTATATGCATTGTCTTGTATTTGCTGTTTTTGTTATGTTTAATTTATCACACACCCGTGCCGATTTTGCGACTCCGTAAATATGGTATTGCACGGCCGTGCATATATTTCGACGTGACGTCATTAGCGTTATACAAACAAGTGTAATGTAAGCGTTATACTATAGGCGCGTCAATGAAAAATGACTCTTATTTCACTTTAAACGGTCTTTATTTTGGGTATGTGATAAATAGAATATTAAATTCGTGTAAGTTCATTACTGAATTTATTGCACTCGTTTACTAAAATAATATTATGCTCGCCAGAGGCTCGCATAATATAATTTTATTCAACCCGAGCAATAAATACAGTATTGAACTTACACTCATTCAATATCCTCTATATATGTTTAATATCTCTAAGTGCATAGCCTGTATATATTGAACAATTAATAACTTAATATTCTTAAAAAGAAAGAACTTACTTGTCATAAACATATAAACTACCAGCAGCACTAAACACATACAAACTGAAGCAAAGTATGGGTTTCTCTTGATTTGGTTTAACATCACTGTGAATATTCCTTCTTTTTTAAAACAAACTTCCTTTTGTTCTGTAGTTAAGAAATCTTTAGTTAGTCCATACGTAAAATAATCCGTAAAATATCTGTATTTGAGTTTACAAATTCGGATCGTCTCTGGACAAATGCTAAATGAGACAAATGTAAAAATACATTGATTACAATACAGGTCTTTTGTTTATTGATAATTCAAGTTTAAGCCTATTCAAAATGTCCTATTGATTATGTGAAATGTATATGACTTGTATAGTTATCGTGCTTAAAAACTCGTCCTCGGGTGAATAATTGCATTTGTTCATACAAATATTACACCCAGGAAGCAAATTCATGCATTTTTAAATTTTATTGACACTTCATAGCGTCAAAATATTATCAATTTGAATTGTAATTATTCAAATTCGATAGCACTTAGTACACCTAGTTAAGAGAACAAGGACATTGTGTTTGTTTTGTATGTTTTATTCCTTTATGTGTTTGTTGTTTTTGCTGTTGTTGTTGTTTTAATAGCAAAATCGTCTGAGCCATCAAATTTTATTTGCTGTATCCGGGAATTTTTATGGCTAACATCTTACATCAAACAACCTACATTAAGAATCAAATGGCTGCAAGCTTTGTGGTATTTTCTGAGCTTTGCAATCTAAATCGTACTGTATATCTCATGGGTGCAAGGTTTTAGGCATATGCCTGAAGCTCCATTTTTTGTGACAAATTTCATCATGTTTTACCATTAGATTATGTAGGAAAATGATTATGAATAAAGGTTTTCAAATTTTCAACTTGCACCCTAAATATCTGTAGGTATTTTCCTGTATAAGTTTATTTTTATGTACTATAATTCATCTTGCAGGGCACCAGAGTTTTATACATACGGAATTTTGCATGACTAGAGTTGCATCAAAAAATCATTTATGTTCATTTTTTATGACAGCCACACTTTATCCTTGCATATTGTGGCTATTTCCTTAACAAAGATACTTAAAAAAGAAAAAAAAAGCCTGAATAAAATCAAGTAATACTAAATTTACAATTTCCATTGCATTTCGGGTTTGTAATCCTTATTGATTTCGAGGTATTTTGTTCACGATGAACATGTTGTTTAACATTGATGTAACTAATTTAGCGAAAATCTTCTCGCCAAAACAGTCCGACATGTATGTATTCCACTACTCGACAGTCAGATTTATTTGTGTAATACGCTCTGATCGACATCGCTAAAAATAGCATTTTCATTGACTAAAATCATATTCATCCGCGTAATTTGTGATTGTGCATTTATTGACAATTCTATAACCCAAAGCTACTTTTAAACTTTGAATGCGATGTAATTTGTTGGATACTTGTAACAAAATAAAAATATTTCTTTCTTTTAATTCGCTAGTTTTAAGCTGTTTTAAGATCTACTTGTTGTTAGGTTTGTCGTGAACCGCTGTGTCAGAGATTGAATGTCAGCTTTGTATTTCTTGATCTTCGATCAGAAAATACAAAAATAGAGCTGTAAAGTAGGCAGCTTACATCTAAAACGTAAGGTAGCATTGCGATATAAATGTATTACTTAATCATAAGTTACGAATTCTAAATTGTACACAGAAGTTCTGTTGATATGTTGAAATTACCGCCATAATACACGGAAGTTCTGTTGATATATTGATATTATCGCCATTATATACACGTAAGTTCTGTTAATATATTTGTATCATTACAATTTTACACCTAAGTTCTGTAGATATATTGATATTATCGCCATTATACACGTAAGTTCTATAGATATATTAATATAAATGTCATTCTAATGTTAACTATCGCCTATCTTTTAAGTCGTAAGTTTCTTACAAATCATTAATAATTTATGTGGATTCTGGCATTTCATCCATAACTTTCATCTTATTTAACGTAACACGCTACTACCGCTTTTGGCGTAATGCCTTGGATAGTGCTACTTTTTATCCCAAAGTGGGCACCTTATTTCTGTAACAGGCATTATGTTACAAATGTAGTAGCTTATGTTCATAGACTCAAAACTTACATTATTAGAAATGGCCCTTTGACATAATTTTTGTAGGAGAAAGGTATGCCTGGCACAATGATCTTGTTTTATTGGGCTGACCGACCAAACTTTTCGCAAAATCCTTTTCACTGAGATTTTTCTGCTGATCATAGGACTGACTTTATTTAAAATGTAAATATCCAACATCATATGCTAGAAACTTATTTAAAAAAGCCGTTTTCTCAAGAAAACAGTGTTAGTTTCTGTTCTTGAATAATCTTCATTGTTGTAAACATCACCTTTTTCTCCAGTCACCTGATGTCCCATCTTACGGGTTTCCATGCATTTTTAGCCAATCGCTGGCCATATTACAATACAGTAATCTGACCTTAAGCGCTGAAATCCAAAATCCATCAGTGTGTAGATGTTTACTGCCATATTTCCAATATTTCATGTTGGATAAAAACGTAAGCAAAATGTTGTTAAATGAAGCTTAATCAAAGGTATTCGAAAACGCTTTAAACCAAACTGTCACCGACAACGCTTTAAGCCAAACCGTCACGAACAACGCTTTAAACCAAACCGTCACCAACAACGCTTTAAGCCAAACCGTCACCGACAACGCTTTAAACCAAGCCTTCACCAACAACACTTTAAACCAAACCGTCACCAACAACGCTTTAAACCAAACCGTCACCAACAACGCTTTAAACCAAGCCTTCACCAACAACGCTTTAAACCAAGCCTTCACCAACAACGCTTTAAACCAAACCGTCACCAACAACGCTTTAAGCCAAACCGTCACTGACAACGCTTTAAACCAAGCCTTCACCAACAACGCTTTAAACCAAACCGTCACCGACAACGCTTTAAGCCAAACCGTCACGAACAACGCTTTAAACCAAACCGTCACCAACAACGCTTTAAGCCAAACCGTCACCGACAACGCTTTAAACCAAGCCTTCACCAACAACGCTTTAAGCCAAACCGTCACCGACAACGCTTTAAATCAAACCGTCAACAACAACGCTTTAAGCCAAACCGTCACCGACAACGCTTTAAACCAAAGCCTTCACCAACAACGCTTTAAACCAAAACCGTCACCGACAACGCTTTAAGCCAAACCGTCACGAACAACGCTTTAAACCAAACCGTCACCAACAACGCTTTAAGCCAAACCGTCACCGACAACGCTTTAAACCAAGCCTTCACCAACAACGCTTTAAACCAAACCGTCACCCACAACGCTCTAACCCATTACTTCATGAGCATTTTGTGAAAAATGGCTGTTTTCATTGAAAAGTCTCCCGTTACAAGTTCAAATATCTATAATACTATAAAAACTGCTTCAACACTAATCAAACTTGGCACAAATGTTGACTGGACCATTGCCCTTGCAACAACATGCTCAGACATAAATTTTCTGTTACCATGGCAACGAGGGGACATCTCAAAATTGCCAAAAATCACTATTTTGCGTTGATTTTATCCATCATAATTGATTTCAAAGAGCTGCAACTTCTCAATGGATTGAGATAGAGTCAAATGCTTTTCAGCGTTGGTTACACGTTACCTTATTGATCAATCTGGAGTCATTTATAGCCTCTCACAAGACCAAAATTTTTCTTGGCGAAGAGGGGACTCCGCCCCCTTCAAACCCCCCAAACAGAAGGGGGCACATCCCCCTTCTGGCAACCCCCTGATGTATCTTTTTGGTTGGGGGCCGCGCCGAAAAGTGGTCACTTTTTTTTAACAACATTTCTCAAACAAAAACAAGTATTAGGGGCCTAAATAAGGCATTTTTTCACCATTTGAGACAACAAAAAGGGGGGGGTGAAAAAGGCGTTAAAAGGCGTGTATATGAAGTAATGGGTTAACAGAATATGATGAAAAATACTTGAAATTGCCCTAAATCGCGTTTTTCCATGTTTAAACATGGCCTGTCATGTAAATTTGAAGAAAAATTGTGTTTGGTAGATTTTTTTTTATTTTTTTCAATTTAACCCATTACTTCATGAGCATTTTGTGAAAAATGGCTGTTTTCATTGAAAAGTCTCCCGTTACAAGTTCAAATATCTATAATACTATAAAAAACTGCTTCAACACTAATCAAACTTGGCACAAATGTTGACTGGACCATTGCCCTTGCAACAACATGCTCAGACATAAATTTTCTGTTACCATGGCAACGGAGGGGGACATCTCAAAATTGCCAAAAATCATATTTTGCGTTGATTTTTATCCATCATAATTGATTTCAAAAGAGCTGCAACTTCTCAATGGATTGAGATAGAGTCAAATGCTTTTCAGCGTTGGTTACACGTTACCTTATGATTCAATCTGGAGTCATTTATAGCCTCTCACAAGACCAAAATTTTCTTGGCGATGAGGGGGACTCCGCCCCCCTTCAAAACCCCCCAAACAGAAGGGGGCACATCCCCCTTCTGGCAACCCCCTGATGTATCTTTTTGGTTGGGGGGCCGCGCCGAAAAAGTTGGTCACTTTTTTTTAACAACATTTCTCAAACAAAAACAAGTATTTGGGGCCTAAATAAGGCATTTTTTCACCATTTGAGACAACAAAAAGGGGGGGGGTGAAAAAGGCGTTAAAAGGCGTGTATATGAAGTAATGGGTTAACAGAATATGATGAAAATACTTGAAATTGCCCTAAATCGCGTTTTTCCATGTTTAAAACATGGCCTGTCATGTAAATTTTGAAGAAAAATTGTTGTTTGGTAGATTTTTTTATTTTTTTCATTAACCCATTACTTCATGAGCATTTTGTGAAAAATGGCTGTTTTTCATTGAAAAGTCTCCCGTTACAAGTTCAAATATCTATAATACTATAAAAACTGCTTCAACACTAATCAAACTTGGCACAAATGTTGACTGGACCATTGCCCTTGCAACAACATGCTCAGACATAAATTTTCTGTTACCATGGCAACGAGGGGACATCTCAAAATTGCCAAAAATCACTATTTTGCGTTGATTTTATCCATCATAATTGATTTCAAAGAGCTGCAACTTCTCAATGGATTGAGATAGAGTCAAATGCTTTTTCAGCGTTGGTTACACGTTACCTTATGATCAATCTGGGGTTATTTATAGCCTCACACAAGACCAAAATTTTATTGGCGATGAGGGGGACTCCGCCCCCTTCAAACCCCCCAAACAGAAGGGGGCACATCCCCCTTCTGGCAACCCCCTGATGTATCTTTTGGTTGGGGGCCGCGCCGAAAAAGTGGTCACTTTTTTTTTTAAAAACATTTCTCAAACAAAAACAAGTATTTGGGGCCTAAATAAGGCATTTTTTCACCATTTGAGACAACAAAAAGGGGGGGGGTAAAAAAGGCGTTAAAAGGCGTGTATATATGAAGTAATGGGTTTAACAGAATATTGATAAAAATACTTGAAATTGCCCTAAATCGCGTTTTTTCCATGTTTAAACATGGCCTGTCATGTAAATTTGAAAGAAAAAATTGTTGTTTGGTAGATTTTTTTTATTTTTTTCATTAACCCATTACTTCATGAGCATTTTGTGAAAAAATGGCTGTTTTCATTGAAAAGTCTCCCGTTACAAGTTCAAATTAATTCTATAATACTATAAAAACTGCTTCAACACTAATCAAACTTGGCACAAATGTTGACTGGACCATTGCCTTGCAACAACATGCTCAGACATAAATTTTCTGTTACCATGGCAACGAGGGGACATCTCAAAATTGCCAAAAATCACTATTTTGCGTTGATTTTATCCATCATAATTGATTTCAAAGAGCTGCAACTTCTCAATGGATTGAGATAGAGTCAAATGCTTTTCAGCGTTGGTTACACGTTACCTTATGATCAATCTGGAGTCATTTATAGCCTCTCACAAGACCAAAATTTTCTTGGCGATGAAGGGGACTCCGCCCCCCTTCAAACACCCCAAACAGAAGGGGGCACATCCCCCTTCTGGCAACCCCCTGATGTATCTTTTGGTTGGGGGGCCGCGCCGAAAAAGTGGTCACTTTTTTAACAACATTTCTAAAACAAAAACACGTATTTGGGGCCTAAATAAGGCATTTTTTCACCATTTGAGACAACAAAAAGGGGGGGGGTGAAAAAGGCGTTAAAAGGCGTGTATATGAAGTAATGGGTTAACAGAATATGATGAAAATACTTGAAATTGCCCTAAATCGCGTTTTTCCATGTTTAAACATGGCCTGTCATGTAAATTTGAAGAAAAATTGTTGTTTGGTAGATTTTTTTATTTTTTTCATTAACCCATTACTTCATGAGCATTTTGTGAAAAATGGCTGTTTTCATTGAAAAGTCTCCCGTTACAAGTTCAAATATCTATAATACTATAAAAACTGCTTCAACACTAATCAAACTTGGCACAAATGTTGACTGGACCATTGCCCTTGCAACAACATGCTCAGACATAAATTTTCTGTTACCATGGCAACGAGGGGACATCTCAAAATTGCCAAAAATCACTATTTTGCGTTGATTTTATCCATCATAATTGATTTCAAAGAGCTGCAACTTCTCAATGGATTGAGATAGAGTCAAATGCTTTTCAGCGTTGGTTACACGTTACCTTATGATCAATCTGGGGTCATTTATAGCCTCTCACAAGACCAAATTTTCTTGGCGATGAGGGGGACTCCGCCCCCTTCAAACCCCCCAAACAGAAGGGGGCACATCCCCCTTCTGGCAACCCCCTGATGTATCTTTTGGTTGGGGGGCCGCGCCGAAAAAGTGGTCACTTTTTTTTAACAACATTTCTCAAACAAAAACAAGTATTAGGGGCCTTAATAAGGCATTTTTTCACCATTTGAGACAACAAAAAGGGGGGGGGGTGAAAAGGCGTTAAAAGGCGTGTATATGAAGTAATGGGTTAAGCCAAACCGTCACCGACAACGCTTTAAGCCAAACCGTCACCGACAACGCTTTAAGCCAAACCGTCACCAACAACGCTTTAAACCAAACCGTCACCAACAACGCTTTAAACCAAACCGTCACCAACAACGCTTTAAACCAAGCCTTCACCAACAACGTTTTAAACCAAACGGCCACAGTTGATGATCTTATGTGCAGAAGATGCATGAACGACTTATTTAGATTCAGAAATTGTCAGTGCGTGGTGAATTACCAGCTTTAACAGCTACTACTTGAATTTCTTTTTAGTTCAGCAGAATTTGAAGTCTTAAAGGTTCAATAAATTGCTATTCATTACTATACTTGTGTAAAAATATAGATTAAATCTTTAGCTTTAAAATTAAATCAGTCATATTCATAATATTTCAAGCATACTGCCAAGCATTTATTTCAAGTTGATATTTGATCAGTACATCCCTTTGATAGATCACCTTAATATGGTGGCCGGTAGCGTCCATTTTAAAGCGGCGAGAAATTTAATCGTCAGTTTATAAAATGTCACGGGCAACTTTTAAATCCGCCAGAATTTGTGTCGAAATTGTATCAAATGTCAAAAGAAACTTTCGATTTTTTCTGCTAAACTTCTGTCGTAAAAAATCGAGCTTTACGAAGGAGACATTTTCTGTCTACATGATATACTAAGCCATGCAAACATATCTTCCTCTAGGTAGGTTGGTGACATTTTCTAGGTAATAAAGAAAGAATCTGTCAAAATATAAATCAAGTAAATACTGTGCACTTGTTTCGAACACGTTGGGATCGGGCTTAATAAGACTTTAAAGATAGCAATCAAAACTATTTAGTTTTAAAATAACATATACATTTTGTAATTTATTTGGCTCGATGAAAAGTTCTTGCAACTTATGTAAATTATTTTCTAGCCGCTTCATGAAACTCACTAGTCCTGGCGTAATAAGAGGAAACATGGTCGTTGACCGAGGAGGGCTCGAACCCACAACTCCTGTGTTGGGAACCTGGCACCTTTACCATAAGTATCTTATTATTCTTAATAACGTAAATTATAATTTCTTCAAGTAAGTCAAAAATAAAGAACACATAAACAGCTAATAAAGAAGAGAAAAAATGTACATTTATGTTGAAATGACTGAAAAAAATAAAATCAAAGACAATATCGGATAATTAATGTATTATTTTGTCAGGTAAATTTATCCGTGGCTTTCATTTATACAGAAGATGTTGAGTTTATAATTTTGTTGCAAATGGTGGTACGGACGCTTATACAAGATCTGTCCGTTTTTTTACACAAACAGTTACCTAGACCTTTTCGATCCTTGAAGATCGTTATAATTGTGTTTGTGGTACTTTTAGTTCTTTCAATTTATTCTTTTTCAGTATTCCTTATTTGAATTCTTATAATCACCCTAAGGATATGTTGCTTCATAAAGTTGACTTTTTGACAGCTTATCTGTGTGTGAAGGCTTCATAACCACTGATCCTCTTCCAACAAAAGTCCATTTCATTTAGCTTTGCCCATTATTTTCTCGTTTAGGGCACGTGTATTCTTTAACCTCAGGACCATAAGCCGATTTTCATGGAATGGCACTAACGTGTCACATTGAAGGCTCCATGATAACTTCCGGATGAACACATCTGCGGATGTTTCCAAATTCAAAACTTACCATTTCATATAAATGTTGATTTCTACCTAGTGTGAACTGTAGTTTGCACTTTCCATGAATAGGGTCATCAAAATCGAGCCTGACGGCATTGTGGGTGTTCTTGAGAGATTTACTCTATCCGATAGATACTGTTGGTAGCTCATTTTCGGTATGTTGGTATTAAACACTTTTTTCAGAAATCTTGACTGTATTGATAGAAAAAAAGGAAATTAGCTGTATAAAATTTTAGAGGCATAGTCTGCAATAAAGTCTAGCGTTCTGTATCAATAACCGTTTTTTGAAAAATAGGGCCTCAAATATTTAAAGGATGAGACAATACGTAGTCTTTCACATAGGAGAAAGAAATCGTGACTTGTGGTATGTCCCCTTTTAAAGATTATGATATAAGGTTTACTCGTGTTTAATCAAAAAATGTATTACAGTATTTTTTCTATCATAATATCATTTAATAAAATTAATGCTGTAATTATTTCGATAAAAAATTTGTTGATTTACTTTATATTTCTGTTAATATTTTCGATAATGTGAATTAAGGAGACTGGGAAAGACTTTCCAGTATATTATATTGCAGAGAGAACAACTGAATGCATATATTTATTTGCATTTGTCATTTCTGTACAAACGTTTTGAAGTTTTTGCCAGGGATGAACCTGTTTGATTGGAGTGATATTTGAATACACAAACGCCAAATCATATTTTCCTATATATTTTTTACTAACTCATGAGGTATATTCTTGACAAAACTATATAATTGACATAAACCAGAACAAAACTGAATATTGTCATTCATATTAATGTCTGATTTTTTTAAACAAAATTCGCGTTTAAACAAAGCTCCCTACTTATCCATCTTCTCATTCTCTTGCTCTTCCTAGCTTGTAACCTCATGGAACGGTCCTTCGGCACAATGACTGATTACAGTTTTTGTCTGGCCCAATTAAAGAATTTGCCATTTGTTTCTTTTGGCGATCAATAATTGAGTACGCCTCTTTTCGTTTAGCAAGTACAGCTTCAGTTTCTTGAACACTGAAACCTTAAGTTATGAATTCAATTCCGAAAATTCGTCATTTGCGATTTTACGAACTATAATTATCTCTATCTTCACATTCCAAGGCGATACAACAACAGATCGTATTCTTTTGCTTTTATGTGATCAAATCCGATTGGCCTTTTGATTTTTATTTATTTCCTTTCCGCGTATGCCCGAATCATGTTTATTTAATTTTGAATAAACATTTAGAGATTTTCGTTAACCGTTTCGTCAAAACCATAAAAAACCAAATCATTACTTGAACAACTGGCTCCCAAGTATTTGACTTTATGTCGTTGAGTTGAATATATACATAAGCATCTTTTCCTGCAATTCATTACAATACATAAGTTAACATCATTCAGTGTTCTTGCAAAACAATAAAGCCATTTTTGTCACTATAATTACCAAATTATCTCTTGATTTACTAGCAAACCAACAAAAGAAAATCCTACCAACTCTGGCTTGGATTGACGTTTTCTGTCATCGATAAATTAAATAATCTCATAAACCCACACATCTCAGCTGATACTTTTATATTGTTCTACATGTGGAATTATTGAATGTATCGGTACCATTTTCTTTTTTGATTTGAAAAACCACTTGCTTCCACTATGTACCCACATATGATTAATATATGCATGAGGACTTTGTACTGTGTTTGCCTTTTTCTTCTTCCAAAGTTTACATCCGCGCCTTACTAAGTCATTCCAGAAACTATATAACACACACATTGTCGTGAACTTAAGATATGCGAGTGTTCCTGTATCAATTGAGTCCATGAAATACTGTGAATTTACAACATAAGTAGCGTTCTCTGTTTCTGCCGACTCTAGTTTAGCTTGGTAAAAATATGGTGTGTCGTCATCTATGTCAAATTTAAAAATGAAGTCACCATGCGATGGAATTTTACTGAATTTTTCAAATATATTTGTAAAGAAAACAGTTCCTGCCGATTGTAAAGAACCACTGAAGTGTGCATAGTTTGGTAATTCTTTGATAAGTTGAAGATAGAATGGGTGTTTCTTCCGGCACAGTAAAATTGCATTAGTTAAGAAGTAATTTTGACGATACCACACAGCACTGTGTACGAAAGGTTCTGGCGATAGTATACACGCATATTTCATAGTAGCACGATCAAGAGGTCGCATGCATTCTAAGTCAAGATCTGCATAGACTCCCCCAAATTCATACATCAAAACATATCGAAGAGCATCTGCCTTTACAATTGGTCTAGAATAACTATCGTACAATGAAATAAGAAGTGGGTGGCGTTCAAGAATTAGTGCTCGCGCTGTCTCATCCGACCAAAAATAGTACGTCCAATTCGGATGAAAGTGTAAAAATGACTTGATATTTTTTTCATATTTCGAAGGAACTCCCTTACTTTCCTTCCCTCCTGTGATATAAACAAAATGGATGATGTGAGGAATTCTGGGATATTTTGAATCAACAGTCTTAATGTCTTCTATAACTTCCGGTTCAAATGCGTCCCGATCAATTTTGATGACACGTCCGTGCTTGATCATTGTAAAGTCCGCCGGAGATTCACCTGAAAGGGAATTCAAATTGAAACAATGTTTAATGGTCTGAACAAATAAACTTTTAATAGAAATGTTTAGTACACAGGGCAGGGAATCAAAACTGCGTCATACCCTATAAAATGTCAACAAACGCCGTCATATTGGAATGAAATAGGTATGTCTTTTTTTGTTTATTACTTTTAGTTAGAAATGACTTAAAACCAGATATATCTATTAACACGCTCAAATATTTTCCACTATATTTGGTACATGTTGATTGCACCACTATTTTGTCAAACAAAACTTGCAACTCGAAGAGGGACAGAATGTCTATGGAGTTTTGTGGATACGACGCAGTTCATATTGCTTTATCCACCGTTTCTTTTCATTCATATGAATTATATACTCGTTTCAGAATTAACCATAAACTTTAAAATATAATTTTACACTTTCTATTAAAATTTCATGAAAAAGAAATTTTTATGTTGAGAAAATAATGATTTGTACGAAATGATATTTTATTTTACTTTATAAAACGAAAAAAAGGAGGCATGATGCAATTCTTGACAATTGTTGAATCTCTTACAATGATAAGCAAGAATGCAGTATCAACTCTTATTTCAACTTTAATCAAGAGGAACATATGTTAACCTGCTTTTGAAAATTTAATGAATGGCAAAGTTTTACATTAAGGAATGAAACGTTTATCCCAATGTATACAGTCGGACTTTTCCCAATTTTACAGGCATCAAGACAGGGTCATGTAACTAGTGCATTAATGCACTTAATATTCATAAATGATTTAATGAATGCGTTAGACTGCAGTAAACACAGTTTTAAACTAGACAATACATCTATTAGATGTCCAACATGCGCAGATGTCATGGTTCTACTTTCTTTATCAAAAAATGGTCTACAAGAACTTTAAGATATATGCTACAGCTACTCTCTACAAAACATATATTTCTACAACAGCATGGAAACAAAAAATGTGGTTTACAATGGCACAGATAATGACAATAAATTGATATGGTATTTTGGTACTGATAAACTACTTAAGTGTGCAATGAATATTTACATCTACATGTAATTTAGACTTAATTAAAGTAGTGAACGTGAGCTGCATAAAATTACGAAAAACATTTTCAGTTTATCTAACTGAGGTGTTAATAGTGGCGAACATCAAAACATCTATGAAGACTGTTGTCTTACCTAAGGCCCTATATGGCAGTGAACTTTGAAATGGGCTATCACAGTCACAAAGCCAGTTACTAGAGAAAGCACAGAGACAATGTGTTAAATATATTTAAGGATGTCAAAAAAAAACACAAAAACAGAGGTAGCACTGAGTCTACTTGGGGTCTACCCAATTGAATACTTTACAGATAACAGAAAGCTGCAGTTATTTGGTCATTGTCTGCTTTGGATAGCTCAAAAAGAATCAAATCTATGTACACAAAGCGATTAATAATGTTTATTTCAACCCCTCAAACATGTACATATTTCATACCAGACATTTACAGAATTTTAGGAAAATATGGCTTAACCAGCGTGCTTACAAATTTTTGTAAACGATGCGATATTTTCTTCTAATATTCAATGGAAATCATTGATATCGAAATCTATTCATAGTTTTGCTAATTTAGAGTACAAGTGGAAACAAATATACATGTATGCGATGAATGTACGAATTCTCAATGCCTTTGTTCCATGTGCCATATGGAAATTTTGTCAGATCTACAGAGATAATGTTCAATACTGTGCTACAGCAATTTCTGCTTTAAGTCGATAGTTTTCTTTTCGTGTGTCTTGTTAAAAGTGTAACATATAGAAACCTCCTCAATTGTTGTCCATCTAGCATTGTTTTGTTATGAAAATAATACTGTACGTTATGATATGTGGTGTAAATTACATATCCTTGGCGATGAACTCAATGTACTATGCAAATTCAATCCCGATGTACAGCTTATTGAATTACTAGGTGATTTACTGTCATTTTTAATGAGAGACTATGTAAGGATATCATGTTACAAAAATGATATTAAGAAAGTTTCATTCTATTCAACATTCCTAATATTTACCCGTCTGAATAGACACGTTATTAACGGGATTTGAAATGACAATGTTTTAACATTTTTATGTCATGTTAAATCCGGTCTTCATTTAACTAGGGAAATTCATTATGCTATGATAAATTACAAACTAATGGTATAACTATAATATCCTCTTTCAGGTACTTCTTTTTCGTTTCGCTAAGAAACCAGAGCATTCAACTGAACACCATTTATATACAAAGCCTCTAATCTTTGGCTGAAAAAAACAAATCCAATTTTGACAATTCAGAAATAAATTTGCTCCCATTTAGCTCTAATTTAAAACAATTCGGTTGAGGCCAATAATTACGGTAAACTATTTAGTACAGGATGAAACACGCATACTGTATGATTAAGATATTATGTTATGTTTAATATATGTTTAATATCACTAAGTACATGGCATGTATATATTGAACAATTAATAACTTAATATTCTATTCTTAAAAAGAAAAAACTTACTTGTCATAAGCATATAAACTACCAGCAGCACTAAACACATACAAACTGAAGCAAAGTATTGGTTTCGCTTGATTTGGTTTAACATCACTGTGAATATTCCTTCTTTTTTAAAACAAACTTCCTTTTGTTCTGTAGTTAAGAAATCTTTAGTTAGTCCATACGTAAAATAATCCGTAAAATATCTGTATTTGAGTTTACAAATTCGGATCGTTTCTGGACAAATGTTAGATAATTGGAACTTTTTGTGACAAATGTAAAAATGCCTTTATTACAATACATGTCTTTTGTTAATAGATAATTCAAGTTTAAGCCTATTCAAAATATCCTATTGATTATGTGAAATGTATACGACTTGTATAGTTATCGTGTAAAAAAACTCGTCCTCGCGTGAATAAATGCATTTGTTGATACAAATATTACACCCAGGAAGCACGCTGTAAATTCATGCATTTTTAAATTTTATTGACACTTTATAGCGTCAAAATATTATTATATTCAAACTCGATAGCACTGTACATCTAGTTAAGAGGACAATGACATTGTGTTTGTTTTGTATGTTTTATTCCTTTATTTGTTTGTTGTTTTTGATGTTGTTGTTGTTGTTGTTTTTGTTGTTGTTGTTGTTGTTGTTTTAATAGCAAAATCATCTGGGCCATTAAATTTCATTTGCTGTATCCGAGATTTTTTATGGCTAACATAAGGAATTAGTATCTTACATCAAACAACCTACATTAACAATCAAAGGGCTGCAAGCTTTGTGGTATTTTCTGATCTTTGCAATCTAAATCGTACTGTATATCTCATGGGTGCAAGATTTTAGACATATGCCTGAAGCTCCATTTTTGTGACAAAGTTCATCATGTTTTACCATTAGATTATGTAGGAAAATGATTATGAATAAACGTTTTCAAATTTTCAACTTGCACCCTAGATATCTGTATGTATTGTCCTGTGTAAGTTTATTTTTATGTTTGCAGAGCACCAGAGTTTTATACATATGGAATTTTGCATGACTAGAAAAAATCAAAATCAAAAAAATCATTTATGTTCATTTTACCCTTAGCCACACTTTACCCTTGCATATCGTGGCTATTTCCTTAACAAAGAAACTTAAAAAGAAAAAAGAGAAAAAAAAACCTGAATGAAATCAAGTGATACTAAATTTACAATTTCCATTGCATTTCGGGTTTGTAATCCTTATTAATTTCGAGGTATTTTGTTCACGATAAACCTGTTGTTTAACATTGATGTAAATAATTTAGCGAAAATCTTCTCGCCAAAACAGTCCGTCATGTATATTTTCCACTACTCGACAGTCAGATTTATTTGTGTAATACGCTCTGATCGACATCGCAAAAAAGGCATTTTCATTGACTAAAATCATATTCATCCGCGTAATTTGTAATTGTGCATTTATTGACAATTCTATAACCCAAAGCTGCTTTTAAACTGTGAATGCGTTGTTATTTATTGGATACTTTTTTGTAACAAAATAAAAATATTTCTTTCTTTTAAATCGCTAGTTTAAAGCTGTTTTAAGATCTACTTGTTGTTAGGTTTGTCGTGAACCGTTGTGTCAGAGATTGAATGTCAGCTTTGTATTTCTTGATCTTCGATCAGAAAATACAAAAATAGAGCTGTAAAGTAGGCAGCTTACATCTAAAACAGTAAGTTCTGTTGATATAATGATATTATCGCCATTATACACGTAAGTTCTGTTAATATATTGATATTATCGCCATTATACACGTAAGTTCTGTTGATATATTGATTTTATTATAATTTTACACCTAAGTTATGTTGATATATTGATATAATCGCCTTTATACACGTAAGTTCTGTAGATATATTAATATAAATGTCATTCTAATGTTAACTATCGCCTATCTTTTAAGTCGTAAGTTTCTTACAAATCATTAATAATGTATGTGGATTCTGGCATTTCATCCATCAAATTTCATCTTATTTAAAATAACACGCTACTTCGGCTTTTGCGTAATGCCCTGGATAGTGCTACTTTCTATCCCAAAGAGGGCACCTTATTTCTATAACAGGCATTATGTTACAAATGTAGTAGCTTATGTTGATAGACTCAAAACTTACATTATTAGAAATGGCCTTTTGACATAATTTTTGTAGGAGAAAGTTATGCCTGGCACAATGATCTTGTTTTATTGGGCTGACCGACCAAACTTACCGCAAAATGTCCCCAAAGAGGACTATCCTTCTTTTCACTGAGATTTTTCTGCTGATCATAGGACTGACTTTATTTAAAATGTAAATATCCAAGTTGGATTAAAGACATCATATGCAAGAGACTTATAAAACAGGCCGTTTTCTCAAGAAAGCAGTGTTAGTTTCTCTTCTTGAATAATCTTCATTGTTGTAAACATCACCTTTTTCTCCAGTCACCTGATGTCCCATCTTACGGGTTTCCATGCATTTTTAGCCAATCGCTGGCCATATTACAATACAGTAATCTGACCTTAAGCGCTGAAATCCAAAATCCATCAGTGTGTAGATGTTTACTGCCATATTTCCAATATTTCATGTTGGATAAAAACGTAAGCAAAATGTTGTTAAATGAAGCTTAATCAAAGGCATTCGAAAACGCTTTAAACCAAACCGTCACCGAAAACGCTTTAAACCAAACCGTCACCGACAACGTTTTAAACCAAACCGTTACCGAAAACGCTTTAAACCAAACCGTCACCGACAACGTTTTAAACCAACTCTTCACCGACAACGCTTTAAAACAAACCGTCACCGAAAAAGCTTTAAACCAAACGGCCACAGTTGACGATATTATGTGCAGAAGATGCATGAACGACTTATTTAGTTTCAGAAATTGTCAGTGCGTGGTGAAATACCAGCTTTAACAGTTACTACTTGAATTTCTTTTTATTTCAGCAGAATTTGAAGTCTTAAAGGTTCAATAAATTGCTATTCATTACTATACTTGTGTAAAAATATAGATTCAATCTGTAGCTTTAAAATTAAATCAATCATATTCATAATATTTCAAGCATACTGCCAAGCATTTATTTCAAGTTGATATTTGATCAGTACATCCCTTTGATAGATCATGTTAATATGGTGGCCGGTAGCGTCCATTTTAAAGCGGCGAGAAATTTAATCGTCAGTTTATAAAATGTCACGGGCAACTTTTAAATCCGCGAGAATTTGTATCGAAATTGTATCAAATGTCAAAAGAAACTTTCGATTTTTTCTGTTAAGCTTCTGTCGTAAAAAGTCTAGTTTTACGAAGGAGACATTTGCTGTCTACATGATATACTTTAGGCCATGCAAACATATATGTTCCTCTAGGTAGGTTCGTGACATTTTCTAGGTAATAAAGAAAGAATCTGTCAAAATATAAATCAAGTAAATAGCAAATTTACCACATTGATTTGGACTTTTTTGTTATTTGTTTTAAGTTTCAAGTTAATTTTTGCACTTGTTTCCAACACTTTGGGATCGGGCTTAATAAGACTTTAAAGATAGCAATACAAACTATTAAGTTTTAAAATAACATATAATTTATTTGGCTCGATGAAAAGTACTTGCAACTGCTATAAATTATTTTCGAGTCCGCTTCCTGTTACTCACGAGTCCAGGGTGTAATAAGAGGAAACATGGATGTTGACTGAGTAGGGCTTGAACCAACAACTCCTGTGTTGGGAACCTGGCACCTTGACCATAAGTGCCGCAGCTCTACTTCCGACCTGTTTGGCGCTGGTAAAACAAAAACACATGAAGATTTTTATTGTTTATTGCAATGAAATTTCATTTAAATTCTTTTATATTTAAATTCTATAATTATAATAATGATATTTTGTTCTCTAACCAAACTCCTGCAAATAAATATTTTATTATTCTTTATAACGTAAATAATAATTTCTTCAAGTAAGCCAAAAAAGAGAACACATCAGGAGCTAATAAAGAAGAGCAAAATGTACATTTTTATGTTGGAATGAGTGAAAAAAATCAAAAGAATATACCGTTTATCAATGTATCATATTTGTCAGGTTAATGTATCCGTGACTTGCATTTATACAGAGGATGTTGAGTTAATAATTTTGTTGCAAATGATGGTACGGACGCTTGTACAAGAAGTTAGTGTGCATATAACACAAAACAAGCTACCTAGACCTTGGAATTTTGCCGAATACCCAGAATACTGATAGTCTTATGATGTGTTATTCTTTTAAAACATTCAATAATTTTGCTCAGATCTCTCGAATGTATAGTTTGCATAATTTTTCGAAAGAAAAAAGTTCAATAAATAACAATTCCTTATACATTCCTTCCATGTGGCCTCTTACTGGAAATCTAGTCAAGTAAATCTCAATGAACTTTCAGATTTTAGAGTCTTTGAATTGACTATACGTATAAAAGGTAAGTAAAACTGAACTTTAAATACAGAGACGGTAAGTCATTTTAATTTTAAATTTAATTTAAATCTGAAGATCATCCTGTAACTAAGTATATAAACTATAAACATATGACTAGGTCCATGATATGAGTAGTTTGTTTGATGCCTCCAGAACATGACTATCCTGAAATCTTCAAATTTAAAGCGGCCTTCAGTTTTTCTTTTTTTCTTTTTTTGTTGGGATAACAATTCTGTGTTGTTTCAAACTAAGTATTTTGGCAATTATATCTTGAATACTTCTTTTAAATAGCGTTCCGAGAGCTTTATATAACGCGGCAGTGACGTTCGTTTCTAAAAATAGAAGATCGGGGAAACTAATCGTCCCGTTTACTAATTTAAATATAGAGGTCGGACCTGCAGATAAGAGGTATGGAAGTGTATTCTTAATTATTATGTATGTATTTTATCGTCGGCAAATTTCATTTCCACCTTAATTCCTTTGATTTCACAATTAAACGAAACAACTAAAGATAATATATCAAACCTTTAGAAAAGCTGAAGGTCGCTTTAGTATGATTTCGTTTTCAAAATTACAATACGTAAGATCACATAGTGTCTATGAATATAAAGCTCCATTTGCCGCTCTTACAGTCACATGACCAGTTTTTAATAATTTTATATGCTTTGATAAGATATGTTCCAATAAGTAAATGAATACTTTTTTTAACTTTCACTTTTGTGTCCGATATTAACTTTTGCCGATTTCATTAAGTCCATGTGGTGAGTTAAACTAGTGGAGGAAGATTTCATCGCATCCTGGTGGAGTAGGCAACCTGGATTGCTTCATTGCATTGAATAATTTTACTTCCCAGCTGGGATTCGATCCCGTAATGACAAATCTCAAATAACCTGCACATAGAATCCCACGAGACATCCTCATTATGTCCAGGGCTATCACCTGATGGAAAAACACGTTCAACTTTATACCTTAACATTTCCATACACTATTTCTTATCATTCACAGTTTTTTTCTTAACAGTAAGTGCATATCTTTCGCGCTAGATATTACTATCAAACTGTTGATTGGTGTTTTGTTTTTTTCTTTATAAAGTACATGGCACTTACTTCCAAAAACGTCCGAGATCTACTTCGAGAAAGACTGCCAGCTTCTTTTGTGGATTATACTTCAAGTTCGTTACTCTCATCTTACACTTTTATATTGTTTTACTTGTGGAATAATAGATTCTATAGATACCATTTTCTTTTCTGTTTTAAT
Source organism: Ruditapes philippinarum (assembly GCF_026571515.1). Classification (NCBI taxonomy): domain Eukaryota; kingdom Metazoa; phylum Mollusca; class Bivalvia; order Venerida; family Veneridae; genus Ruditapes; species Ruditapes philippinarum. Next base: position 89,736 of record NW_026860208.1, read on the forward strand.
AAACCACTTACTAGCACTATGTAACCACGCATGATCAATATATGCGTACGGATTTTTTACAGAGACAGCTTTTTGCTTCTTCCAAAGTTTACATCCTCTCCTAACTAAGTCATTCCAGAAACTATATAACGCACACATTGTCGTGAATTTTAGATACGCAAGAGTTCCTGTATCAAGTGAACCCATAAAATACTGTGAATTTACAATGTATGTAGCGTTTTCATTTTCTGCAGACTCTAGTTTTACTTGATAAAAATATGGTGTATCGTCATTACTGTTATATTCAAAGATGACGTCACCATGCGAAGGAATTTTACTGAATTTTTCAAATATATTTGTAAAGAAAACAGTTCCTGCCGATTGTAAAGAACCACTGAAGTGTGCATAGTTTGGTAATTCTTTGATAAGTTGAAGATAGAATGGGTGTTTCTTTCTACACAGTAAGAATGCATTAGTTAAGAAGTAATTTTGACCATACCATACAGCACTGTGTACGAAAGGTTCTGGCGATAGTATACACGCATATTTCATAGTAGCTCGATCAAGAGGTCGCAGGCATTCCAAGTCAAGATCTGCATAGACACCACCAAACTCATACATCAAAACATATCGAAGAGCATCTGCCTTTACAATTGGTCTAGAGTAACTATCGTACAATGAAATAAGGTCTGGGTGACGTTCAAGAATCAGTGCTCGCGCTGTTTGGTCGGACCAAAAATAGTACGTCCAATTCGGATGAAAGTGTAAAAATGACTTGATATTTTTCTCATATTTCGAAGGAACTCCCTTGCTTTCCTTCCCTCCTGTGATATAAACAAAATGAATGATGCGAGGAATTCTGGGATATTTTGAATCAACCGTCTTAATGTCTTCTATAACTTCCGGTTCAAATGCGTCCCGATCAATTTTGATGACACGTCCGTGCTTGAACATTGTATAGTCAGCCGGAGATTCACCTGAAAGGGAAATGTGTTTTACAGAAATTAAAACTAAAATTAGAATAACGTTTATTGGTGTAAATAATAAATAACTGCAAAAAGAAATGTGCTGTACGTGTTAAGTTATTCAATAATTGTGCATACAAAATTTACACTTTTGTCCGCTGATCTTTTCATATCTTGTGATGTTCTTTCATTTCAATACCCTTTTATCTGTTTTAAATTCATCTTGAATTTCGATAGAATGAATTAAGTATGACTGTGAAAAATAAATCTGCGTTATTTTAAGCTACATTTTAAAGTGTATATAAAGATGTAGATCCGATGCAAAAACAAGTATTTGAATTTAAAACACATCCAAAATGCTTGTATGAAAGAAATATGGTGGTATATTGTCATTAAACGGAATGGTTCAAACAATAAATCATTGTTAAACGTTTAAAACATACTTAAAATAGAATTATTTGATATGATATAGCTGTATAACCTTAAGGGGGTGGGGGTAGTCAGAAATCATGTCGTCACTTTTTTTATTGTAGATAATTCTTTTTATTATGTTACACACGTTCAAATAAATAAAATCATTAACGCCATACATTAAGAATAATATTTTTGTCAATTTAAAACTGTGTTGTATAAAAATAAAGAAAGCGGCACAGATCTTATCTCTAATTTAAAACGACTAAGTTTAAACAGTCATCATTGCTGAAGGATGTAAACAAGAGCTGTCCGATGAGCAGCGCGCTCCACTTCTCCTATAGTACTAGAAAGTAGAAAAGGGGCATAATTATGACAAACTGTTTGGGAAGAAATTTCTGCCTTGATATTCAACAAATTTTTCATTTTTCATTTCTTTTTTTGTTTTGTTTTGTTTTTTGAGAAAATTATGAAAATATTAAAAAAAATATATATAAAGGGGGATAATTTAGCAGAGGTGTCCGTTAGAAATGAATTCTATTTTTTATAGTGAACATTAGTATTCCAAAGTTAAGGTGAGTATTTTTGATAGTTTTTAAGAAATTAAACTAAACAAAAAGATTAATCAGGGCAACAAATATCTTCGTCTTTTTCTTCAAAAAGAGGAGCTGAAAAAGAATCCGTTATACTATTTGTGTTTTGTTTTTGCACGTTTATCTTAAACAATTGACAATTTATAGATATTCTCAATGAATGAACTTACCTGCCATAAATGGGTACACCACCATTAGCACAAAACATATGCAAACTGTAGCGACAAATGGTGCTCTCTTGACTCGGCTAATGAGCTGTCTTAACATTACAGTGAACATTGCTGCAACAGCATTGCACCGGACGCCTTTCTGAAAATAAAAAATGAAATAAAAATGATGAATTGTCCGTCTTCGAATAATCCGATATGTCATCTGTGAAAGAATTGATAAATTTTGATTTGAATTCTTAAGACATAAATATGATATTGTACAAGGAATATATGTAAAATATACGAGCTTTAGATGGATGAACGTAAAAACATTGGGAATTACTGTTAGTTGATGTTGTCAAGGGAAGAACCGTTTGAACTCATAGTTCAGCCCTTTTGCTATTTTTGAATTAATAATATGGTTCTATACTTTTAATAAATGTCTTTTAAAAAATAGATTACTATTAGTACACAGGTTTGTTAGTTGTTAATAAATCAGGTTCGAACATATCCAAATGAACACAACCATTGACACATCGAGAAAATCGACACATAGAAGTTCAAACATTCATTTTGTGAGACTTAAATGTACAGATGAATGATTGTGTAAAATCTAAAAAAAAAGTTATTATTTGTATCAATAGCCATCCTGCTGTCGATTTAAGATAATTATGGCGTCCCATAGAATGCGTATGTATAGACATAGAATTTTATGGTTTAAGGGGTTTTTCAACAAGCTAGTCATAAACATATTGTCGTCTGTATTTAAGGATCGTTATCCAAATATAACTTGACTTATGACATAGCCATGTTCTGTTACAACAATCGATAACAGATCGTAAAAAAATTAACACTTCGGGTACAAAAGGTACAAATAATCGCTATTGTAAACAAAATACAGTTATGGTAACATTTGTAAATTTATACACTTTATTTGTATGTAATATTTTATAGTATTTAATAACAATCAATTCGGATGACTCCCAAAATGAAAGACGGTCAACACAAGACATAAATTTGAGCCGCGTCACGACAAAACCAACATAATGGGTTTGCGACCGGCATGGATCCAGACCAGCCTGCGCATCCGCGCAGTCTGATCAGGATCCATGCTGTTCGCTTACAAATCCTATTACAAGCAGAAAAAACTGATAGCGAACAGCATGGATCCTGATCAGACTGCGCGGATGCGCAGGCTGGTCTGGACCCATGCTGGTCACAAACACACTATGTTGGTTTTGTCGTGACACGGCTCATTTATTTTTCTATTTCCGAATACATCTGAAGTTTGTTGAAGTGGTGTTGGTTTTTGTAGATTACCCACCGGTATCACGACAGAAAGCCACTTTAAATCCCCAGAGCACATTTAATTCAACCAGGCAGGCTGTGGGGTAGTTTACCAGTACTGGGTGCCTTCACCTATGCAAGGAAGTGCTATAACTTCTGTACTTAGTGGATTGTATCCACATAAAGGGAAACGCACCTCCTCGCGTCAATAGTTAATGAATACCCCACATAGAATTTATTACGCGTTATATAGTTGGGACAGGTATAAACATGTTAAAAAAAGACCTTTAAATAGATTTGTATCGGAGGACTTGAATCGCGTGTTATTGATGAACATGTTATAGAATTCAACACTGCATTTCATACAAATTTTATGAGTGTTTAACAGAAATACATGTACACTGCCATTTATACATGTATTGATTTATATTGATTCGACAATCAGTAATAAACATGAAACGATACGTCTGCTAAGAAAATTACATGAGATATGTACATGTTTGTTATTATTTTCTTATAAATTAAGCATAATTAAATCTACAATGTATAATTGGACAGTGATGTCATTCCAGAAATATATAGTTCTATTCTATAACGCTTATTACAAAAAACGATATATTTAAACTTCTATAAGTCATACTGTATCACTAAAAATGAAAAAGTAAGAGATGAATTAATAACACTTACTATCTTCGCTGCCATGACTACGAAATGTAAATAACATGTGAAAACTTAAAATCCAGTAACTTGAGCGTTTATTTTTAGTATCGTAACGTGACTTAAAAATCCATTTTAAAAACGCATGTTCATATGTTCCTAGCTTTTAACCTGTGTATAGTTGACTAAATTTGCACTATAGCACAACACACCGGGAACTATATTTAACTTGATCTTACAAATGTCAATATAGCCATTGTTAAAGCAAACATACTAAAATGGATCCTTTTGCAAATACCAACTCTTAATACTTTATTCATATAGGACAATATACCCGTAGTTGTATGTAATTTGATTCTTTAACTAAGGCAGCGGAATAATTGACCACCATTCAACCATTCAACGGGTGAATCCATGGATGACTGAATGGATATTACGGATAATCGTTGAATCCTCGTATTATAGTTGAAGAACGGTGTCCCATTAGGGCCATCGATCACTACACCGTTGTCAAGTTGTGAATGAAAAAAAAAACAACACTGTTACTAGTTGAAAAGTGAACAGTCAGATTTCATATACAAAACAATGGTACAGTGGCATCATAAACTTGACTCTATATAAAACAATAGATCACTCTTCACCGACGGAGACGGTGGGCGGGGGGGGGGGGGGGTAGCCAGATAGATTTTTAAGCGGGTCGCAAATATTTGCAAATTAGAATCGCCGAAGAAAGTGAAAGCATGTAATTTATTATAAGTGTTATATTATATAACCCTGTTTAGAATGCATTAATTTAGTTCGGTCCAAGGCAAGCTAGGCTCTAAAAACCTGTAAATCAATCTTCCGCCCAAACTTTTTAAAACCGTTGCCCTTAACATAGAAATTTTTTTAAACGAAACAAAAATCGAGGATCTATAGTAGAAAATTAGCTCAATAATTCTATGGCTATACTTATGCATGACATTTAAATGTACTATAATTGTTTGTTTACTTAAGAATACTAAAATCAAAACACCATGCAGTTTATTTATTTATTTATTTATTTATTTCCTTCATTAAATGTCATTAGGACATTCATTTAACATTTGATAATTTGATAAGTGTTGTTTTTTCTCTTAAGTAAGGAAAAGCACGTAAATATTGTAATATTCCTAATATAGAAATCAAATAGATTTTTTCAATGAAAGCCTTGTTGATAAATGATGTTTTTTTTTGTATAAATAACTAAAATATTATATTCTGCCGGCCAAAATGGTTATTCCTACTCAAATGATCACAAACTTACAAACAGCTTCTTGTGCTGAACAGTTTGGTATCGCCCCTTTTTATTGAAAATATATCGATTGATCTTCTCAGGTGGCCACCCGTCTTTGAAATAATAAATTTAGTGGCAGGCACATGAGGTCTTCCTCCACAAGTAAAGATGGAAAGTCCCTTTATAGCGTGACGGCGTAACTTAAGACCCAAACTTGAAAAGCGTTGCAACGCTTTTCTCTCAAATCGAGTTAGGAATAGCACAAAATACGATTTTCCGATTTATTTCTGAGTATATTTCTTAATTATCTTTTGCATATTTTTCTGTTTTAATTGTCCCAAATAATTTCTTTTTTTCTGTTTTAAATGACCCAGCTAATTTCTGTAAAAAAATCAAATTTTAAGTTTTTAGGCTACTGGACCTCAATGCAGTTCCTTTAAAATAACCCGGCTTGAATAGCAGCACCCGGAATGTTTTATAATCAAGTATAAGAACTATGCATATAGACTGAAGTTTTCATTTTGGTTATACGAGGTACATTTTTTATGTAATCAATACAGAATACAATTTAATTTTATGTAAAGGTGGCGTATTGGATTGATTGCATGTCGTCTCAGTTAACAAAGGTAGGTAAAACAGAAATAAACTTTTGCAGATGATTTTTTGCCGACACCGTGTGTAAAATATCATTCTGTCTGATATTACATTCTAATATTACATTGTATGCAGCTAAATAATGGCATATAAAGTAAAATTATATGAAAACATACCTTCGCAAAATAGGCGGAAAAATAAAAAAAGGCACAGAAACAGTCAGTTTTCCTTCAATAACTTCTTTCTTTAAACTGCACACAGCCTTTTACGGTGTTCCTTTTGATTTAATTAAGAACAAATCTCCACTTTCGGCAAATATGGGTTTTCCTTTTCCGATAAAATCAATCGGAACTTTTCGGCCCTTTCCGTCAGTCTCCGTATTCATTAGTAAGAGTAATAGCGGAGATTTTCTAATTGAGATAAAACTATCGTGCTCTTCCGTTCACTAGTGATTCATGCGCGCTAACAATCGAAATCCTAACAATAGAAATAATTACAAAGTTGTAGCAGATTGGAAAATCCCACATGTTCATAGTTTCGGGTATTTCTATTAACACAACAATTGCCGTATTTATATAAAAATAAAGTACTTACTATGGTGTTTGATTTAAGTTGAGATTATCCTTTTTACAAATGCTGTACTGTTTTCATCTGAACATTTATACACTTGAGTTCCTAAATTCCGTTGACTTGTCATGTTAATGGTAATCGCCGAGTTCGAATGATTTCAAAAAGTACTTAAATATGGAAATTGAATATTGTTGAACTAGCTTTCCATATATTCTACTACGAGTAGCGTTTCGCAAAACCGGTTTTGATATAATATTATCATGTCATACTTACTACACAATTATATTATGAAATATTATGAAATCTTTCTATAAGAGTTAGGACTGATATTCATTCAAAAGAATTTTCTACCTTCTTTAAATAATGTTGTATTGATTTCAAATTTTCATCGGTTTTAAAAGAAGATATCTACTGAGTGTTGCGATTGTTGCCGCCGCATGAGGCCTCTCGAAATCTATTCAACGAGTCTTATTTGATATTCTAATTGCATCTCAAATATAACTACATGCATATCAGGTTAGTGCTTATTAATAAGCATAAATCCACAAAATTGGACGTGAGAGACGCTGTTTAAAAATATTTTATTATATTAACTAGACTCACCTATATCCAAAATTAAAACTTATTTCAAACAGTAATCATTTCAAATATTGTTAAACAAAACGAATTTCTATATTTTTCAGCAGATATTTTATTTGTAGCATTGCCACGTATTTTAGTCCTGGATATTCACCTGGCCTTCATTCTCGTGATTTTTTTATTTGTCTGTTTTGAATTTGGATTAGAGTACATGTTGTTATTTTTAGAGATTTCAATATCAAAATACACCGCCGCATGTATGCCAATCATTATATAGTCGTCTGCACTTAGAGCGTTCAGGATATCAAATTAAAATTCTTATTGATAAAAGACTTGTAGAAAAAGGAAATAATAGAAATATAATATAACACAGACTGTGATCAATATTCAGATTGTTTACAAAATAGCTACGGTGCGTCTCCAAGTAACATAATAACACTCCTTAAAAAAGTAATGATTTGAACGTACGTACGTATGTACTCAACATATAATTATTATATTCGTCTTTTTATATTTTCTGATCAAAGATCAGGAAATACAAAGCTGACATTCAATCTCTGACACAGCGCTTAACGACAAACCTAACAACAAGTAGTTCTCAAAACAGCTTGAAACTAGCGATTGAAAAAAAAGAAATATTTTTATTTTGTTACAAGTATCTAATTCAAAGTTTAAAAGTAGCGTTGGCTTGTAGAATTGTCAATAAATGCACAATCACAAATACGCGGATGAATATGATTTTAATCAATGTAAATGTTATTTTGAGCGATGTCACTTACCGAATGCTTCAGATAAATGTGACTGTCGATACATGTCGGACTGTTTTGGCGAGAAGATTTTCGCTAAATTATTTACATCAATGTTAAACAACAAGTTTATCGTGAACAAAATTATGATGGCATATTTCTGCCACCAGATAACCATATAACTAACTGGTTAATTAAGACGTTAACTAGTTACGTAACTAGTCAACCTCTTAATTAACTAGTTATTATGTGGTTAACTAGTTACGTAACTACATAATTTTTTCAATAAATAAAAGATCATAACGGTAAAATTAATGCATGTTAGTGCCTACAACTGCCATCCTTTTATTATTTTACAAATTAATATTAAGTGGTTAACTAGTTACGTAACTAGTTAATCATTTTACCAGCTTAATATTAAGTGATTAACTAGTTACGTAACTACTTAATCACTTAACTAACTAATTAATTAACATGTTAACTAGTTACGTAACTAATTAACCTCTTAATTAACTAGTTAGTTAAGTGATTAATTAGTTGCGTAACTAGTTAAGCACTTAACTAGTTAATTAAGTGGTTAACTAGTTATTAACTAGTTAATCACTTAATATTAAGCTGGAAAAAATAATAAAAGGATGGCAGTTGTAGGCACTAACATGCATTTATTTCCCGTTATGATCTTTTATTTATTGGAAAAAAACTAGTTACGTAACTAGTTAACCAAATAACTAACTAGTTAATTAAGAGGTTAACTAGTTACGTAACTAGTTAACCTCTTAATTAACTAGTAAGGTATTTTGTTATCTGGTGTCAGAAATATGCCACTATACAAAATACCTCGAAATAAATAAGGATTAAAAACCCGAAATGCAATTAGAATCACTTGATTTTATTCAGGCTTTCTTCGTATAACTTCCCTGTGGTGCAGGGGTAACGCGCTCGTTAAGTGTGTGAGAGTTCTGGGGTTCATATCCCAGTCGAGGCAACTATTTTTGAAGTGTCTTTTTTAAAGACGTAGCCACGATATGCAAGGATAAAGTGTGGTTGTCATTAAAAAAATTAACATAAATGATTTTTTGATGCAACTCTAGTCATACAAAATTCCGTATGTATCAAACTCTGGTGTCCTGCAAGATGAATTATAGTACATAAAAATAAACTTATACAGGAAAATACTTACAACAGTACGATTTAGATTTCAAAGATCAGAAAATACCACAGAGCTTGAAGCCCTTTGATTTTTTAGTAAAGTGAACCGACTGTTCGGATTTTCCGCTTTTCCCTTTATGTCTGTCTGATGATGTTGATAGTGATGATCACGATGGTGATAATTATAATGATGATTATGATGATCACGATTATAATGATGATCATGACGACGACGATGATGATGATTAAGATAATGATCACGATGATGATTATAATGATGATAACGATGTTGATGACGATGATAAAGATGATCACCATGTCACCATGACGATGATAATGATGATGATAATGATGATCACGATGATGATGATGATAATAATGATGATGATGATGACGATGATAATGATGATCACGATGATGACTACAGCGATGATGATGATGATCAGAATGATCCCGATGACGATAAATGTGATTTTATAGAAAGATACAGAGATTTGGTTTAAAAGTCTCAGTCAATTAGTGTGTGCAGTCAATTAGTGTGTGCGTTTTTCAAGACGGAGTGGGAGGTTCTCCGGTAGGGGCCAGTTACACAGACGGTCGGTACCCAATCGGTCATTTAATTTTAAATTTACTCGCTGTTATGATCGGTTGCCATGCGTGATTTTATATCTGGTTTTCTGTGTAAACGGCCATCGGTGACAGAAAGCAAACTCAAACGGGGTTGGATCGGTGATAAAAATGCTGAAATACTATCGGTTTTTATCGTTTGAAAATCGGAGCTAAATCAGACGTAACGCTGATTAATCGATGTTTGATAGCTAGTCATCAGTGGTTAAACACTTTCCGTCAGGATGGCCAGTGATTCATATTTGGTTATCTTTGTCCGATCGGCGATATCGGTGTTTAAGAGCTTGCATATCTCGTGATATAGGTTGCTGTCGATTATTTGTAAAATATTTTCACCGATCGAGAATTTTAAACATGTTTAAAAACCCCAATCGGTAATTTTTCACCGTTAAACTTATCTTACCCCAATAGCAGTTGATAGGTGGAAAACATGTAACCAATAGGTGGCTAAACAAACTACCGATCAATCACCGATGGCTCTGTGTAACTAAGATTCAAACCACAGCTTGGTTTTGCTGCAGCAAAGCTGGTTTGTTATAATTTGATGCTTTGTCATAAAGAGAGGACAAAAGAATAAGTCGGACTGCATAAAAGATGCCACACCCTTGTACAAATTCTTATCTTTTACAGTTATGTCGATTCTTATAATGTTTCCTAAAAAGTATTCAAAGTTTCAAAGTCATACCTCAAAAAATAATAATGAAAATCTTACAGGAAATGAGTCACATATGTGGTATGAAAAGATAACATAAATTCTATGTAGGAAATAGTCGGCCACATTTTTTGTACAAATTCTTGACACAGTTATGTCGATTTGTCCGGAAGTTGGAATACTGTTAACTAACATCATCAAAGTTTCAAAACCAAAAAGACCATGAATTGCAAAATGAAACGGGGGTAAGAAATAACATACACTCAAAACCAACATTATATATTACGGTGTTCCGTTTGGACAGTCCTGATTTTTAATTGAGTCTGTTACCGCGATGCACGATGGTGAAAACGCGATGGTACGATGGTGAAAACGCGATGGCACGATGGTACGATGGTGAAAACACGATGGTGCGATGATGAAAACGCGATGGTACGATGGTGAAATCGTACCATCGCGTTTTCACCATCGTACCATCGCGCCATCGTGTTTTCACCATCGTACCATCGCGTTTTCACCATCGTACCATCGCGTTTTAACCATCGTGCCATCGCGTTTTCACCATCGTACCATCGCGCTTTCACCATCGCACCATCGCGTTTTCACCATCGTGCCAACGCGTTTTCACCACCGTGCCATCGTGCATCGCGGGTACAGAATAAATAAAAAGTCACGATTGTCTAAACGGAACACTGTAATATAAACTCATTTTTGTGCAAAGGATGAGCGTACTACATTTCATAATGATTTACAACCTTACTGAATAATAAAAAACGCTAAAACGTGCCGTGATTAGCGAAAGAAGCTTACTTTCAGTAACAAAAGTTATCACAAGAACTCTAGGACATCTTCAGAGTTAACACAAGAATTCCAGGACAAGTGAAAAAATCGGGCATAAGTTTGTTAGCTGGGGCTTTATGTTTGCAACTTTGCATTATAATTAGGTAATTATATGTAGCAAGTATTTATCACAAATGAACAGGTCAATATGTGCGAATTAGCAAATAATTTTTATTTAAACAAGAAAAATGGACTTTTGAATTAGTATTAAGATGTAAGGCAAGCTTGATTATTAAAGTTTTATTTAGCACCTAAAACTCATTTTTTAAAGATGAAAATGACCATTTTTTTCGACTGTATACAAAAAAATCCGACGAACTCCCTGGCAGTTATCACAAGAACTCCTGACAAGTGATTATAAAACTACATCCCTCGTGTTACAGTTCCTCCCCTGTTATATAACCGAATTGAAATCAATGATCCCAATTTACCAGAAAAATATAACTAAACGGAAATAAAAAATGGGACGCTCTATTAATTTACAGGGTCAGATTGTTATAACTGAAATTCTATATGATACCGTCATTTTGTCTAATTGTATTTACTATCAAGTGGTCACGATATGTACTCAAATCAAATGGGGAAATGTTTACTCGTGGAATTCTTATTACCGCCTTCGATCCGTAAAATGTTCATCGGTCATTATAATTCTATGAGGCCTCTGTCCTGTTTACTATTCTTTAATAGGGATCATCATACATTATTATGTATGGTTAGTCAATAGTCTTTAAATTAAATATTGATCTGGGATCGTTTCCTAACTCTCTAGTCGAAAGTGACCCATTTTCTGTAAATATCGTATTAGATACGGATGTGACTGTAACACATTATATTATCATATACCTTACACAGCTGTGTTTCTAGCGTCAAATGTCCTTTGTCTAAATTGTTATTTCGTTTATATTAATGTTAATTTTAAATTTTTCTTTCTTTGACTTATCAGAACTTTGCCGAACAGGGGTCCATGGTTACAAACAAATTCTCTAAACTCAGAGCTCAGGCATTTCATTGGTCAGACACTGGCGCAGAATGTAGTCTGACCAATGAGAACTTTAAGATTTGAGACAGACCTCATGAAAAGTTTAATAACCTCAAGGCCAGTGGTAGCGCAAGGCCAGCATTCCCAGCAACGTCGGGGTGTATGTCTCCAAAAAAGGTGTCGATATCGAAAAATGTGTCTTGTAGTACAATGTTTGCAAAAATGTTTTATTTATTTCAATTTTATGATAGTTCATTTAATTATTATAATATAATTTACCCATTTAGCTGTATTGGGTAGTTGAACTAATTAGACTTGTCAAAGAGACATCGAGATAACTTTAAAATTTGACGGACGATGTCTTTCTCCAAAATAACGGTTTGACAATAGGAAACAAGAGCCGGTTGAACCGGGTGATGCTCCCCGATTAGGTTTTGGACACAGGAAGGTATACCTCTTGTTGTGTCAGAGTTATGCCACAGACAAAGTTCAAAGTGTAAAAACAACCCAAATATTGTGCACAAAACATTGTCTCAATATTGTGATCATTTTTGTGAAATAGTTGTAAAATCCGACTTCAAATAACTAAGTAATGCGCCGGACATGATTTTGCTGCAAGGTCATGACATGACCTTGACCTTCAAGTAGGGACCCCAAATGTTTGCATGCTGTTCTATCGGGCACGTCATTCAATATATGGTGATCATCTCTGTGAAATAGTGTTTAAAATTTCCGACTTCCAGTAAAAAGTTTAAGGGCCGGACACGCTTTTTTGCAAGGTTCATGCTGTTGACCTTGACCTTCCAAGGTTGGCGACCCCCCAAATGTTCCGGACCCTGCGTCTCAATTGGTTTGATCATTTCTGTGAAAATATTTTTAAAATCGACTTCAAATAACAAAGTTATTGACGGGACACGATTTTTTTGCTGCAAGTCATGCTGTGACCTTGGCCTTCAATTTTGGTGGCGACCAAATGTTCCGGACCCTGCGTCTCAATTTTTTTTTTTTTTTTTTTTTTTTTTTTTTTTATTGGTGATATCCTTTCTGTGAAATATTTTTAAAATCCGACTTCAAATAACAAGTAATAGGCATCCGGACACGATTTTGCTGTAAGGTCATACTGTGACCTTTGACCTTCAAAGGTAGCTACCAAATGTTGCGCGCGACACATCGTCTCAATTTGGTGAAAATCATTTCTGTGAAATTTTTTTAAATCCTGACTTTCAAATAACGAAGTTATGGGACCGGACACGACTTTGCTGCAAGGTCATCTGTGACCTTGACCTTCAAGGAAGCAACCCAGATGTTAGCGCGCGACACAGATCGTCATTAATATGGTGATCATTTCTGTGAAATATTTTTAAAATCCGCACTTAAAATAAACAAAGTAATAGGCCGGACACGATTTTGCTGTAAGGTCATGCTGTGACCTTGACCTTCAAGGAAGCAACCCAGATGTTGCGCGCGACACATCATCTCAATATGGTGATCATTTCTGTGAAAAAGTTTTAAAATCCGACTTCAAATAACAAAGTAATGGGCCGGACACGATTTTGCTGCAAGGTCATGCTGTGACCTTGACCTTCAAGGTAGCGACCAAAATGTTGCGCGCGACACGTCGTCTAAATATGGTGATCATTTCTGTGATATAGTTTTAAAATCCGACTTCCAATAACAATTAAAAGTTATGGGCCGGACACGAATTCGGGATGTACGTACGTACGTACGGACTGACGGACGGACGGACAACCCGACGACTATATGCTCCCCCGAAATTTTTCGGGGAGCATAAAAACAGTATGTAAAATGGGTCAAACCGTTCACGCCGAACATGTACTTAATTAAAAGGGAGGGTAATCCGAGGGTAACACATGCAGGGTCTTTCATATATATATAGAATCTATTTGAAAGACCCTGGGTAACATAAAATATACTACTTAAGTTTATAATAATATTTTTGTTTCATTTTTTGTGTTTTTTTTATGCATGTTGATATAATGTGACATTTTAGTAAGTGTTTAATGTTTTGTATGATATAATGCAATTCTTCCCGCAATGTAGTTCGATTAACTCGCCGGTTAGCAATATGAACATATTCTGAATTTCGCTAGGTATATAATCAAATCTATTTTAATGACAACAACAACAATAATAATAAACTGTCAGCTGTCAGAAAGTTTATGGAAGAAGTTTAGGTTGCAGCAAGAGTGATTCGGTATTTTATGATAACTGTCACGTGTTCTTATAATTGACATTTGATTTATCCATTTATTTTGAGATTTTCTATGCAAGCATAAAATGTAAAGAACATTTATTTCAATATCATGCAGTTTCGGGGAAGAAAATCAAAGATATTTACTCAGAAAGTAAGAGAAATTCAGGTTGGAATTATTTTCTTTTGCCTACTTGTGTATGTAGGATTATGTTACGTTGGAGTTTTTAAAGAAAATGACGTGCTTAATGAAAGGACAGCTGACACTTCGGAATTTAAAAATATTAAAGGTAATGTGTATTTTCAGTCCAAAATATTTGGCATAGTTCCCATCCCTCAGTGATGTTTATATTGCATGATGTTTGTTTAAGGCAATTCCATAGCCACTTTGGTGTCATAGCATGGCTCAGCCTTTGGTAATTCTTTAAACACAAGTGGGACATCTTTCTCAGTCATAATTATCATTTGATTCGATTTCCACATACATAAATAAAAAAAAAATTTACTATCAAGTCTTTAAAAATTGAGGATTCCAAAGTAGATTTTTTCGATGCAAAACAAGAAGAATGCCCGACATATGAGCAGGCAGCTTTAGCCTTAATTTATTTCAGCGTGAACAGTTTGACCCCTTTTACAGACTTTTTTTTACATACACATGATTGTATTGTCATTGTCAAACTGAAAAAAGACACACTGCCCATCCAAAATTATCTTGATGTATCTTTGACAAGTCTAATTAGTTGGACTAATGAGCAGAGACACAGATAGTGTATAGCATACATCCAGGAGCAGAAAAAGAAAGAAAGAAACCATAAAGCCAAGAAAACTTTTTGTGTTGGTTGCACAAGATTGAAGAAATTTGGAGTCTTAATATTGAGATTTGACAATCAGACAGTAACTGGGATTTTTTATTCACCAGGAAATGGTATTAAAAAATATTTTATCTACATCACATTGCTTTAAAATTGTTTTAAGATTACTCTAAGCAGGTATACAATGTATACATTTAACCCATTACCTCATATATACGCGAAACAACGCACTTTTGACCCCCCCCCCCATTTTTTTAGGCCTGAAATAGTGAAAAAATGTCCTATTTGGGTCCCAAACACATGTTTTCGTTTGAGAAATGTTGCTAAAAAAAGTGAGCACTTTTTCGGCGCCGTCCCCCATCCTTTTGAAAATACATCAGGGGGTTGCCAGAAAGGGGATGTGCCCCCTTCTGTTTGGGGGGGTTTGAAGGGGGGGGCGGAGTTGCCCTCACCGCCAAGAAAATTTTGGACTTGTGAGAGGCTGAAAATGACCCCAGGTCAATCATAAGGTAACGTGTAACCAACGCTGAAAAGCCTTTGACTCTATTTCAATCCCTTGAGAAGTTGCAGCACTTTGAAATAAATTTTGATGGAAAAAATCGAGGCAAAATAGTGATTTTTGGCAATTTTGAGATGTCCCCTCGTTGCCATGGTAACAGGAAATTTAAGACTGAGCATGTCCTTGCAAAGGCAATAGTCCAGTCAACATTTGTGCCAAGTTTGATTAGTATTGAAGCATTTTTCATAGTTTCATAGCAGTTTGAACTTGTAACAGGAGGCTTTTCACTGAAAACGGCCATTTTTCACAATATGCTCATGTGGGAAAGGGTTAAGAGACAGCTATGAGATACAAGGAAATCCAGGAACCAGTCCCTAGCCCTTATTGAATAGACCCCTTGGTTCTTTACATGCCCAGTGTATAGCACTGACACATGTGAGGATTACCTGGATTTCTTAATTCTTACCAGTTCACCTCTAGGTAGGTGGGAAACATTGAAAGTGTCTCTTAGAGCTATCATTGATTCAGTGCAAAGCATATCAACGATATATCGATATCAAGTACGTAACTAAAATCAACGATACACCGATATATCGATAATATCCTATACTCACTTGTCTGTCATTCACTTTCATACATGTTTCAATGATTTCAGTCAAAAACATGTTCTGTACAGTGTCTTGTCCACTGCATGATTTTTTCCAGACAATATTTTTTGTCACCATGTTGCTATGAAATAATTCCACTATATAACGAAAGCATAACATTAGATATAAATAATTGTTTCTGCATATATTTTGGGTGAATTGTATTATTTCTAGACATTTAATTTATATGTCAAAAGTATCGATTTTTTAAAATGTGTATCGATTATTGATCGACAAAAAAATATCAACGATACATCGATATTGTCGATATCGATGACAGCTCTAGTGTCTCTAAAAAATCCCAAAGGTGTAACCCAGGATCGAACCCGGGACCTCATGAGTCATAATTAGTGGTCTAATCCACTGAGCTATCTCGCCAGATAAATGCCCCATCTGTGTTAAAATTGTTTTATTTTTTATTGACAGGGGAAAAAAATGATCAAAAATATTTCTTTTGTTTAATAGGTAAACTGCTTGAACCCCATGCATCAGGTATACCGTATATGTGTAACTAATATATATGTCTTAAGTCAGCTAGAATACTAAACGAAAGTAATCAGTTATTCAGTAGTGATGTGATAAGAGTTTAGGATTTTAACCATTATTTCTGGATATAACAGTTTATACTCTGGTAACATTAAGCCTTTAAGTCTTGATAACAGAATATTGTTACAAGAAGTTGCTGTATAAATGTTTAAAGAATAAAGATATTCATTATAACGTCATAATTTTTCAGCTGGATCACGGTCCTTACTCTCTGTACTACCAAACTGCACCCCTCGAGCCATAGAGCAGTTCCCGAGAGATGTGTTCACTACAGCTGAAAGGAAGCAGGGCGCCATTATTCTCCATGTTGCTGTCACAATATACATGTTCCTTGGCTTTGCTCTACTTTGTGATGACTACTTTGTACCTTCCCTTGAAGTCATTTGTGAAGGTATGTAAATATTCATGTAAACATTTTTAAAAGCATAATATATTAATTATCATGTTAAATTTTAGATAATCCATGCAGGCATGCACAGTTGCAGATTCAGGATTTTTTAATAGCTTTGGGATGAAAAAAAGGTGTAATGAATAAGTTTTAGAGGGGAGGGATACATTTTGCAAAGGGGTCGTGCATCCAGCTGTGTTTGCTAATATGATTATTTAAAATTTAGTAATGATCTTTTCTGACACTACCAATACATGATATATCTTTAATAAATTCTAATATAACAAATCAGCAATTGATAAAAACAGTTTTAATTTTATCATGCATGACTGTATATAGATCTCCATTTTTTTTTTATTTTTGTTTTTTTTACAAAAATCGAGTTCCCATTTTCTACCAGTAGGTTAAAATAAAGAAAATTGAAAATTATGAACAATACTCAAAGTAACAGCTGTTTTTTATGGTGTGTTATATGAGTATTGATCATCATCTTAGTATTTCTTACTCAACCCTTTTAAATGTTCCAACCCCCGCAACTTAAATATGTGTACATGTACATATATTTTTAACCAATAAATCAGCTAAATATCTAAATTATCATAGTTAAATGGACCTGTCGGTGAATATTTTTCAATTTGAACAAAGCCATTCATATCATCATTTTGGAAAAAATTATTAATACATTATATACTGACTGAATAGCAAACAGTGACTGGGGTCAGTGGTCAGATAGTATGGATATAATTATGCTGTATGGTCTGGTCTGCACTAAATGTATGGGTTACTTAGTCTGCTGAACAAGATTATAAGCTGCCTGCATATTAAATTTACATAAATTTAAAATTAATTTTTAAATGACGTCTCCTCACCTGCTTTGGCTGATTTCTGTTGAAAATTAATAGAAATGACCTAATAAAATATATGAAATGATATCCATGTACATGTAAGTCATATCTACAGGTGAGCCATTTAAATGCACTCAATTGCAGAAAGTTACTTTGATTACAAATGTTGGTGAAGTTGAATATGCATTTTTAAGTTCGATGATGCACAGATCATAAAACAAGGTGCTGGCATAATAGTTTAGATTAGGATCTCTTTTGTTACATGTATATTTTACATGTACATGGGACATGTATAATATACATGTAACAAAAGAAATCGTAACCTGTTTGAAATCCCTTCATAGATTGTATTATAGCACGGGTTTTATTGTATTGGCAAACAATACCTAGTGAATGAATAGTTATATATATAGTAGATAATGAATAAATAGTATAATACTAGATAATGAATAAATAGTGTACTGTATACTAGAATCTGATATATAATGATAAATAAAGAATAGAAATGTCATTATCAAAACATACATGTATATTAAAGTATAGAATAGATCCATAAAATACATGTTTTATACTTTACGTGTCCAGGCTCTGTTAAAGAATGGAACACATTTCAAGCACTTAACTTGATTAAAGCTGATTGATTCTTACAAATCAAACCTGCTAGTTCTTAAATTTACTTAGTTGTATTTGGCTATAATTTACCACTATATTTGCCATGGCCAATGATAGCAGTCTGTTGCAGATTTATTGAAAGTTAAATGTGCTGACAATTGCGTTTACTTGCATGAACTTGATAGAAAATCTGACAATTTTTAACCCAAATCTTCACTTGAGACAAGAGTACAATAGGTTTAAATAAGAAATGATTTAGATTTTAATTGAGAATTTTGTCCTCCGGTTAAAAAGAAAAATTACCGATGAGAGAAACCTTTCTTAATTAATTTGCAAAAGCAAGACATTTTAACTCTTGTCACCAGGGACTGATTATATTTATGTCCCATTCCAAGCGCAACATAGTCCTTTTCTTTATTATTTATGCTTTCCAAAAAACAAAAAAACAAAGATGAAATTAAAGAACTTTATTCAGGTGAAAAGATTTAAAACTTCAACACTTATTTTGTGTGAATCATTAAAATTTTGTATAATGATTTTTGTGCATAAACTTGAGCTGTTCTCCTTTCCTAAGATGTTAGTTTTATAGTAATAAAATAAAATTAATGCTTCTTGATTTAAAGGCACATTATGCATCAGTTTTTCTTCTTGAAAATGGGCAAACATGGATTTTAATAAATAATCATCATCAGGTTCAAAGAGCAGGTTAGATGCTAATAATCACCAGAAGAAAGTATAATAAAACTTATTTGTCATAAAACTGATAAATGTAGCAAAATGTAAACAAAAATTTACATTATAATGTACAGTACATTTGTATTTTGACTGCAATAAAAAAAATTTAAACACTATAGCTGTACTTATTATTAAGTTGTCAAAATGCAACAGAACCTTAGACAAGGTTCAGATTATTTGCCAATGAGTTATTGTTTGGAAATTATCGAAGAACAAAAAAAACAAAACAACAATGTTTGCATTTCTTGGGCATAATGGGCCTTTAAAACAGTTTTCAGCTTTTTATGTCACATGTTTTGACAGACTGTTGCATGTTTTAATTCACTAAAAAAAAGTAAACCACTACAAGCTTTAATATAGATAGAGTACTTTGAACATAACAAAATTGCAAATGTTTCCTGCTTGTAGACGTTTTGATTGAAACCATTTATAGCAAATACATGTACATGTACTGTCACATACAGTTTAACAGCATAATTACCAGTACTTATATCACATTATATATTTTAGCATTTACATATACAATAGTCATGATTATAAAATGTCATGTCAATTTGAAACAATTAAGTGCTCTTGAAATTAATCACTTATTGTAATTATGTAAATGCATTTTTATAGCCTTCAGTTTAAATTAACACAGTATAATTATGTTATTGAAGGACATTTTTATAAAGATATGTTCATAATTGATATGGCATATCTGTGAGCTGAACAAAAATCTTTACCATAATTATACCGTCTTGGTTAAAAAAAAAAAAACGTAACCCTTAACACACCAAATATCTGAAATTACAAGTAACTTGCCCATCTTTCAATCTGGACAAAACCATTTATCGTTTGTAGGGGAACATTTCACAATTGAGGAAAAAGCCTGTATACTTTGCCTATATTTTAAGCAAATAAATCTTTGTTTTATGTAAATGAAAACACGTCTAAAATGAATTAAATTGTGATTGATATATATATATATGTATATACAGATTGTTTAGGTTACTGATATCATCTTTGTTGCTATTTTTAAGCAGATATAAAATAATGTTCAAAATTGTTACATCTTTCATAATCAATGTATTTTTTTTATTTGGATACCTTATATTATCTGATTCATATATAGTTAATTTTGAAACATTTCACATGATATTATCACATGGAATTCTGTCTTTAAATTTCAGTGTTGCATATACAGTCTGATGTTGCAGGGGCTACATTTATGGCAGCAGGGAGTTCAGCTCCAGAATTGGCAACAGCTGTAATATCAATCTTCATTGCCAAGGTATGATATCATATTGTTATGTAACAAAATAGAGGCAAAACATGCATCACACAAAACATGATTGTGATAAAAATTGATTAATTAATCTAGAATTTTTTTTACATTATTGCATAATCACTATGAATGCCTACATAAATACATTTAATTAAAGAATGGTGATTCTGTTCTACTGATCATGTTGTTGTTTTTGATGTATCATGTTGTTGCCCACTTCTTCTCTGGTTAACCACAAAATATATCATTTGAAACTCCACATATCTGGTTAAGCACCAAAATGTATGACATGAAACTCTGCATAACTGGGTTTCTTTTGAAACTTCACATATCTGGTGAACCACCAAATGTATTATTTTAAAACTCCACATGTCTGGTTAACCACTTAATGTATCACTTGAAACTCTACACAAGTATTTGGGAACTTAATTGTAGGTCACACTTCAATTCTACCACAGACTTGTATTGCAACAACACGTCTTATGCAAGTTTCATTTGTCTACACTTACTGAATGTACATGTATTCCTTGATTCTTAAGTCATAATTTTAGAATACTGGCCAAGACTCATTGCTCTATCATGGAGTTTTACTGAATTATTCCTCTTTGTGAACCCTTAAGTTATGAAACTTACAAATTGGTACTTTCTAGCATTGTCTGTTAGAGGAAGTCCTGGAATGTTCTCCTTATTATATATGAGTGTTAGCATAAGCAGTCAGAAACCTAAAATCATTTGCTCCTCACCACTATGGGTTTAAATCCCAATCAATAAGCATGTTTCAAGTGATATGACAGGCATTGCAAGTATTTTAATGTCAGCTGTTTGTATCATCCACTATCTATAAGATAATGTTTTATTTTCTATTTCAGGATGATATAGGTATAGGAACTGTTGTTGGGTCAACTAATCTTGTTTTATTCTCTATTTCAGGATGATATAGGTATAGGAACTGTTCTTGGGGCAACTAATCTTGTTTTATTCTCTATTTCAGGATGATATAGGTATAGGAACTGTTGTAGGGTCAACTAATCTTGTTTTATTCTCTATTTCAGGATGATATAGGTATAGTAACTGTTGTAGGGTCCACTTATCTTGTTTTATTCTCTATTTCAGGATGATATAGGTATAGGAACTGTTGTTGGGGCAACTAATCTTGTTTTATTCTCTATTTCAGGATGATATAGGTATAGGAACTGTTGTAGGATCAACTAATCTTGTTTTATTCTCTATTTCAGGATGAAATAGGTATAAGTAACTGTTGTAGGGTCCACTTATCTTGTTTTATTTTCTATTTCAGGATGATATAGGTATAGGAACTGTTGAAGGATCAACTAATCTTGTTTTATTCTCTATTTCAGGATGATATAGGTATAGGAACTGTTGAAGGATCAACTAATCTTGTTTTATTCTCTATTTCAGGATGATATAGGTATAGTAACTGTTGTAGGGTCCACTTATCTTGTTTTTATTCTCTATTTCAGGATGATATAGGTATAGGAACTGTTGTAGGGTCAACTAATCTTGTTTTATTTTCTATTTCAGGATGATATAGGTATAGGAACTGTTGAAGGATCAACTAATCTTGTTTTATTCTCTATTTCAGGATGATATTATAAATTTATATCGGTATAGTAACTGTTGTAGGGTCCACTTATCTTGTTTTATTCTCTATTTCAGGATGATATAGGTATAGGAACTGTTGTTGGGTCAACTAATCTTGTTTTATTTTCTATTTCAGGATGATATAGGTATAGGAACTGTTGAAGGATCAACTAATCTTGTTTTATTCTCTATTTCAGGATGATATAGGTATAGGAACTGTTGTAGGGTCAACTAATCTTGTTTTATTTTCTATTTCAGGATGATATAGGTATAGGAACTGTTGTAGGGTCAACTAATCTTGTTTTATTCTCTATTTCAGGATGATATAGGTATAGGAACTGTTGAAGGATCAACTTATCTTGTTTTATTCTCTATTTCAGGATGATATAGGTATAGGAACTGTTGTTGGGGCAACTAATCTTGTTTTATTCTCTATTTCAGGATGATATAGGTATAGGAACTGTTGAAGGATCAACTAATCTTGTTTTATTCTCTATTTCAGGATGATATTATAAATTTATATCGGTATAGTAACTGTTGTAGGGTCAACTTATCTTGTTTTATTCTCTATTTCAGGATGATATAGGTATAGGAACTGTTGAAGGATCAACTAATCTTGTTTTATTCTCTATTTCAGGATGATATAGGTATAGGAACTGTTGTAGGGTCCACTTATCTTGTTTTATTCTCTATTTCAGGATGATATAGGTATAGGAACTGTTGTTGGGGCAACTAATCTTGTTTTATTCTCTATTTCAGGATGATATAGGTATAGGAACTGTTGTAGGATCAACTAATCTTGTTTTATTCTCTATTTCAGGATGATATAGGTATAGTAACTGTTGTAGGGTCCACTTATCTTGTTTTATTTTCTATTTCAGGATGATATAGGTATAGGAACTGTTGAAGGATCAACTAATCTTGTTTTATTCTCTTTTTCAGGATGATATAGGTATAGGAACTGTTGAAGGATCAACTAATCTTGTTTTATTCTCTATTTCAGGATGATATAGGTATAGTAACTGTTGTAGGGTCCACTTATCTTGTTTTATTCTCTATTTCAGGATGATATAGGTATAGGAACTGTTGTAGGGTCAACTAATCTTGTTTTATTTTCTATTTCAGGATGATATAGGTATAGGAACTGTTGAAGGATCAACTAATCTTGTTTTATTCTCTATTTCAGGATGATATTATAAATTTATATCGGTATAGTAACTGTTGTAGGGTCCACTTATCTTGTTTTATTCTCTATTTCAGGATGATATAGGTATAGTAACTGTTGTAGGGTCCACTTATCTTGTTTTATTCTCTATTTCAGGATGATATAGGTATAGGAACTGTTGTAGGGTCAACTAATCTTGTTTTATTTTCTATTTCAGGATGATATAGGTATAGTAACTGTTGTAGGGTCCACTTATCTTGTTTTATTTTCTATTTCAGGATGATATAGGTATAGGAACTGTTGTAGGGTCAACTAATCTTGTTTTATTTTCTATTTCAGGATGATATAGGTATAGGAACTGTTGTAGGGTCAACTAATCTTGTTTTATTTTCTATTTCAGGATGATATAGGTATAGGAACTGTTGTAGGGTCAACTAATCTTGTTTTTTTTTTTCTATTTCAGGATGATATAGGTATAGGAACTGTTGTTGGGGCAACTAATCTTGTTTTATTCTCTATTTCAGGATGATATAGGTATAGGAACTGTTGTAGGATCAACTAATCTTGTTTTATTCTCTATTTCAGGATGATATAGGTATAGTAACTGTTGTAGGGTCCACTTATCTTGTTTTATTTTCTATTTCAGGATGATATAGGTATAGGAACTGTTGAAGGATCAACTAATCTTGTTTTATTCTCTTTTTCAGGATGATATAGGTATAGGAACTGTTGAAGGATCAACTAATCTTGTTTTATTCTCTATTTCAGGATGATATAGGTATAGTAACTGTTGTAGGGTCCACTTATCTTGTTTTATTCTCTATTTCAGGATGATATAGGTATAGGAACTGTTGTAGGGTCAACTAATCTTGTTTTATTTTCTATTTCAGGATGATATAGGTATAGGAACTGTTGTTGGGGCAACTAATCTTGTTTTATTCTCTATTTCAGGATGATATAGGTATAGGAACTGTTGTAGGGTCAACTTATCTTGTTTTATTCTCTATTTCAGGATGATATAGGTATAGGAACTGTTGTAGGGTCAACTTATCTTGTTTTATTCTCTATTTCAGGATGATATATGTATAGGAACTGTTGAAGGATCAACTAATCTTGTTTTATTCTCTATTTCAGGATGATATTATAAATTTATATCGGTATAGTAACTGTTGTAGGGTCCACTTATCTTGTTTTATTCTCTATTTCAGGATGATATAAGTATAGGAACTGTTGTAGGGTCAACTAATCTTGTTTTATTTTCTATTTCAGGATGATATAGGTATAGGAACTGTTGAAGGATCAACTAATCTTGTTTTATTTTCTATTTCAGGATGATACAGGTATAGGAACTGTTGTAGGGTCAACTTATCTTGTTTTATTCTCTATTTCAGGATGATATAGGTATAGGAACTGTTGAAGGATCAACTAATTTTGTTTTATTCTCTATTTCAGGATGATATTATAAATTTATATCGGTATAGTAACTGTTGTAGGGTCCACTTATCTTGTTTTATTCTCTATTTCAGGATGATATAGGTATAGGAACTGTTGTAGGGTCAACTAATCTTGTTTTATTCTCTATTTCAGGATGATATAGGTATAGGAACTGTTGTAGGGTCAACTAATCTTGTTTTATTCTCTATTTCAGGATGATATAGGTATAGGAACTGTTGTAGGGTCAACTAATCTTGTTTTATTCTCTATTTCAGGATGATATAGGTATAGGAACTGTTGAAGGATCAACTAATCTTGTTTTATTCTCTATTTCAGGATGATATAGGTATAGGAACTGTTGTAGGGTCTGCTGTGTACAATGTCATGTTTGTCATAAGTATTTGTGCTCTATGTGCAGGCATGGTATGTAATACTTTATTCTGTAACTTCACTGAATTTGCATGTTTCAATCAGTAACTGTTGTGAAATTGTTATTGTGTAAAACTTTATTACAGTAATTACTCGTAACTGTGTCATACAACTTTCGCCTTATATAGTAACTTGTATGTTAACTTCCCTTTAGCATGAAAAGTTCATATTGGCCTGTTTTCATTCTTTTAATGTTGGAGTGAAATTTGTCTTAAAACTATGCTGTTTAATCTTAAAGGTGCATGCCTCCAAATAAGTCAAATATTTCTGAATTAATAGATTTTTTATACATTCTTAATGCAGTCATGTAGTCTAATATTTTATTATTAAAATCTTACTTAATTTGGAATTTGGATCATTTGGTTTTCATAATGCATAGTCCAATATTTCTTTATAATGCTCATTGTTTTGCAAAATATTTCTGATATTGTGACTGTTACTTATGAATAAAGAACAATATAGATCCACCCATTTTTTGCCACCCCCAGCATCACCCTACTATGCTCCCCCATCTGTGATATATTTGGAAACAAGCCAATATTTTCATAACAGTTTTATGTTGACCCCATGAAAATGATATCCCCTGTAATTTTATGCTGAAGGTCTATCCAAAGTGTACATGTATATAGATACAGATTATTTTAACTTTCATGAGTAAATTGATATGAGATCACTAAGCTAGAAGATTTGTTGCAGTAGGCCTATATACATACACTACAGACATTTGATTATGATCTATCTAGAAGTGATGATGATATTTTGATTATATGGGATGATATTCATTACACGCTGCATCAGTAAAGTGTAAACAGCTGGTACTTGCATGCATCAATGATAGACAATTGAATATCATTGTTTCTTGCAAACAATATATTCCTAAATCTACAAGATACAACAGATCTATGCCATCTTAAAAGTAGGACATCAGCATAGCATAAACTGCTGTTACTTGCATGCATCAATAATAGACAATTGAATATCATTGTTACTTGCAGACAATATATTCCTTAATCTACAAGATACAACAGATCTATGCCATCTTAAAAGTAGGCCAGACAATCAGTACATTCAAACAGTAAACTTACGGCCACTATTTGAAGAATAGGTAGAGCTATTGCACACACCCCAGATTGTATGTGTCAGCGTCACACTATGGTTTTTCATTCAAGTTTGTATCTCCAAAAGACCAAAACTACTGAAGGAAATGGGTTGAAACTTCGCAAACGTCTTTGAGAGTATAATAGAGGGTCACTGTCCATGGATTTTGGCAGAAATATGGCCCTTTTTGAACTAAGAAAACTCACATTTTCTAGACTCTTGTTTTACAATTAAACACTGAGGATTTTTTTTGGTCGGGTTTAAAATCTGTAACCTTAGGCAATGGACAACTAAAATGTTTTTCTTGTTTTGAAATTCAATGGGATTGTTTATGTATATTGCTACTTTTAGTCATGAGGGCTTCAAAGTGCTAAACTACGGTATTCATCTATTGACCAGGCAATTGAATGAGAATGTATTAATGTCAGATATTGGCATAAGTCAGTATTTAATAACTTTATTTACAAAATTTTCATTTGGTTTCTTTATACATGTACATACTGAATAAATATTCTTATGCAGACTTATGAAAAATATTTGCAAAGAAGAAATGTAAAATAAAATGAAGAAATGCAAAATGAAAATTTTCTAGCATTAATTAAATGTCTCCCAAACTTCTTGGGAGACATTTGTTTTAACCTTTGCTATATGATGCTATTGATTAGCATAATGATTGTTACAATATAAAGACTTGAAAATCCTTCTTCCTTTATGCCTCTCTCTATCTCTGTCTATAATAGATTAAAACCATAAATCAATGATGCTTTCAAAAGCAATCTGGCGTCACTTAAACGTTTTGTTTACATACACTGAAAACTGCATTGTTTATTTTTTTTTGCCATGGTTATAAATAGATTATTCTGATTTATGGCCCTTTTATAATCTTGTTGTCATTGCATTGTAAAATAATTTAACATTGTAAGATGATTAAATTTTAAGGTACATGGATATGATTTATTTCAGTTCACAATTTTTAATTTTCATTCATAAGATTTATAAAATATCCATATAATTATAAATGAAATGAAATGAAATGGTAATGAAATGGCAAGGAAAGTGGAGAGTCTCAATTATAAGCTTTTAACATTCAGTTCAATCATGATATTGTATTAAATTTTCTGTAATTGTTGCATAGCATTGTAACTTGATAAAAATAAATATGTTTAAACCAAATGGCAGGAAAAAGAGTAAAAAATTATTATTAACACCGCTTTCTAAGAATGGCAGGATTTTAAAGATTTTTGTCACATAAGTTTATTTACACTTTAATTATTTTTACAGTTTTAAGTTATTGATTTTCAATATAGATAAATAACATTTGAGTTCCCCTGAGGACTGTTTATATATATACTTATTTAAGTATTGGTGTCATCATCAGATACACATGTAAATTTGAACAGCCACTTAAATAAAACCCCATTTGGTTTACATAATCCATAATGATCTCTTTTAACAAAATACTTCCAACAGCTGCCCTCATTAATCAAACTGTTAGATATTTGAGAGAAAAAAATATCTGTTCACTTGTTACTGAAAAGAAATTTCATGAACATAAAATTATGATCAAACACATATCAAACTTTTGTGTCTATATCGCCTAAATAGTGTTTGTGTGCCATAAAACCAAAACAAGTAAACAAAGTTGGTTGTCAGCCTGGTAAAATTGCATGAATGCACATGTCTATGCTCAGGCATGGCTCTGTATTAGATGCAAAGGCTTCACACACACTTTTGATTCCAGCAGGAAAAGAATATTATCAGATACTCATAGATGAGTGAAATAAATTGGGAGGTAAAGAAGCACTTAAGGATATTTATCTGCCATGCAGTCTCTATGATGTCATAGTTACAGGTGTCATAGTGATTAAAACTCTACTTCATGCTATTTATGGATAAAGAACCTTTAAAATTAGTGTCTTTGTCACATTTCTAGTAAATGATTTAAGACTGACAGCTGCATAAACTTGTTGACCAAACATTTTTTTTTATTGATGAATCATTTTAACATGGCTAAATTAAGTAGAATTTATCCGGAACATAGAAAATTGTAAATATACGATAATGAAAATAAGTTGTTTTTTGTGTTTTCCCTAAGGGAACATTAATTTATGTTATCTAGTTTTAGTTAATATAACACCTATAAATGATTGAAATTTGAAGATTGGCAGTCGTATGAAAGTTATGTAAAAGTTATCAACCTTTTAAAGCTTAAGTTAATAAAGTGGCCTAAGGAAATTCTTATGTTAATTGTTTTTTATATGTGACGATAGTGTCAGGCATGATTACCTCATGTAGAAATTGATGTGTGTCATTTAATTATGAATTTTTTTAACCAGGTTGTACCTGCTAAAAATAGCCCAAAATCATAGTGATTTATACAGTAGCCTTTGCCACCATTATAGAGAGAGCTGCCATCCATGCTTGTCAGTAAGGCTCTTTCTTGTTGGCTCAGGGTTCAAACCTGAAACTGCCAATTCACCATCCCCCAACACCCCCGCACCACTCCACATCATCTATATTGCATTATAGTTGAAATGGATAATAAATATTGCTATTAAAATTAAAAAGATCAAATGTTTTAAATTCTGATAAAATTATTGATAAAACTTTATTAATAAGACTTTTAATTTTAGTTTTCTTAAATATTGTGTTGATTATTTTTGTGGGCCAATTTTACTTTTCTTGTCACTGATATACTGTCACTGATAATTAGATTCAGTTGAATTGTAGAACAATATTATTTTTCAACCCAATCTTATTATTGAAAAAGGTTTATTTATGACCTAAATTTTACTGTATATAATTATATGAAGTTAATTTTGTTTCAGTACTTTTTGTAGACCAATTTAAAACTACTTAAGTGCTACACATAATTTAGTTTTACTAAGTGAACAATAGAATAATAATAAATATACATGTATTGTTTTGTGACCTTGAATAATTATAAAGCTTCGTATAGCATACCTTACATAGTCTTTTTGTAATATTTAAAATTTAATTGTTTTCTTTCGTTATTTTAGCAGACCAATTTTACTTTTACTACCATAGTGTAATACTTCTCATAGAATTTTAGTTGACAATATTCTGCTATGACATAAAGTCTATTTATAATATTATTAACTACCTTATGTTTATAAAAGCAGACGCTCTAAATATTTTTAGAATAGTAAGTCTTGTCCCTCTTTTAATTTAGGACTGTCCACAATGCTTATATAAGGGGTTTTAATATCAAAATATAGTTTTATTCTAATTTTAGCAAACCAACATCTAGAACTTCAGGAAAATTAAGTTTTTATAGCTTTGCAAGGAGAATACATTATTATTATTATTATTATGATAGTATATGTACTTGATTCATTATATGAGTGCAAATTTTCACTTTCATGATATATTGTACAGAGTTAAAACACCTGAAATGTAATATTGTGGAGCAGGGTCTTTCTCACAGTTCTTCACTTATAATACTGCATAGTATACAAAGTGTTCCAGCCAATTTAAATGGGTGAATTTTATTTTCATTATTATAAAGTATATGTATACAATAAAAAAGTCATTGATTATTGGTATAATAATAATTTCTTGATAAAATGAAGTTAAGGGTTGTTTTCTCATACCGATGGTGACATTTAATATATGAGCCGTGCGATGACAAAATCAACATAATGGGTTTGCGACCAGCATGGATCCTGATCAGACTACGCAGATGTGCAGGCTGGTCTGGATCCATGCTGTTCGCTTACAGACCCTATAACAAGTAAAGAAACTGATAGCGAACAGCATGGATCCTGATCAGACTGCCCGGATGCGCAGGCTGGTCTGGATCCATGCTGGTCGCAAACGCACTTAGTTGTTGGTTTTGTCATGGCGCGGCTCAAATGTATGTGTATTACAGGTTGTGAATCTAAACTGGTGGCCGTTATGTCGTGATTGTTTATTCTACACTATCAGCGTGGCAGCTCTTGCATTAGTTATCATGGATGAGCAAGTATTCTGGTATGTATTATTGTCAGGTTTATTGAAATAAAAAAAATACTATACAACTTAACAGTTATATGAACCATTTTTATGTTTTTTTTTAAAAAATGTCTGAAATTTCAATGGTAAATAAATACATACTGTTTGAGAAACCAAACAGATGCACTGCAGACCTTTTTCTTTGTAAAAGTCGTTTTTTGTGTAACTTGCATGCTAGAGTAGCGGCAACATACAGGGATTACGTTTCCATCGTCTGTCCATCCATCACAAAACTTGTTCGCACTACTAATAAAAAACTACAGGTGCAATTTCATCCAAACTTTACAGGTATAATCAGTACCAAGTCCTGTTTTGCAGATCATCAGTATTTTCAAGTTCACTGATTTTTGTCAGAGTTATAGCCCTTTCATGATTTATATTTTTAAAATTTGTCTGGACTGCTACACTTATAAAAATAATGCAGTTTGAATGAAATTTTACAGGATTGATCAGTAGCTCAAGTACTAGCCCAATTTCATTGCATAGATTTTCTGGTTTAATGATTATTTGTTGAGTTGTGGCCCTTGAAAAAAAGGCTGTTTAGGATTTTTGTGTTGCCTGCTACACAGTAGCTGATACTTGCTACAAAGTTAAGCCACAACTTAAAAGAATCACTTTTCTGTCATCTGTCATTCATTTGCACGACCGAATAAGGATATTAAAGTTCTTTCCTTAATAGAGTAAGGGGTCATTAGCCCTTAATTAAACAAAAGAAAATAACAAAAAAATAGCCACTTATACCTTTTCAGCTGGACATCTGTGACATTGTCAATATCAATTATCTCACATTTTACACAGTAGTGAGAGAGGTGGTGTTGGTGGAAGAAAAGCATGTGTACAAAATTTATTCAATATCTAAGAAATAATATCTCCAACAGTGATATTATCACTAAATAAAATCACTGTTTGGAGTTTTGATTCGAGGAATTATATCACGAGGGCCTGAGTGATATAATGTAGCACATCCAAATGACAAACACTGATTTTATAAAGAGATAAAATTACTGCTTGGGATATATTAATTTCGATTCTAGCACGACCTGAACAAATAAGTAATGCTGCCGTACCTGATATCAAGCTAAATTGTGCCCGATTTGTTACCGTGCTTATTTTTGGCATGTCACATTTAATGGTTATGTCAAAAAAAGATCGTCAATAGTGATTTATTGCATATTTACACACTTGCAGTCTTTCTGTGTTCAATAGGGAAAAATTCAGGTCATATTAGAATGTACTATATTATAATGTACATTAGCCGATTAAATATGAATGCAAACTATGCAATACTCAATATAATCACACCAACTAATGCCGCAATAAATTAAAGGTGGTAATTATCCATCAATAATGCATGGTTTATCCATTTCAGGTATGAAGCTGTGATATTTATTATATTGTATCTAGTCTATATCCTACTGATGTACTTTAACACCTCTCTTGAGATGTGGATCGTGCCAAAATTTACGTGTTGTGGAATTCATAAAAAAGCCGATAACCTCGACGTGGTTGTCATGGTAACGAGAAATAAAGAAAATGGACAGTCATCTTTTACAAATGCAGCATCAAATGATCATTTACATGTAGAGTCAAAGTTTATTGGACAAGGTATCAGCTGATATATCATTAAAACGGATTGGTCTACAATTGGCACATTTCTAATTATTTCAAATACAGTCAAACATGTATTAAGCGACTGCGCAAGGGAAACACCAAAAATGGTCGCTTTATGAAATTGTCTCTTAAGACAAAAGCATGATGAAAGGTCAACATTTATACATTACATCTTTCCTTTGTAGTAATACACGTTTGACTGTACTGATAAAAATGAAATAGAAATGTGTCTTTTGGATATTCTTACAAACTATTTATTAAAAGAAAATATTTTATCTAGTTCTAAGAGATTTAGTTTGATCATTTTTTATATGATGAATAATAATATTTTGTTCTAGCACTTAATTATCTGCTATACATGAATATTGATATGTAATATCATATCTGATGTTGGACCCACACTTGATATTTTAATGGTGTTGGACCTATTCCCTTTAAGATTAATGATGCAAAATTAAAGGCTTAATTTTGATTATTGGAATTTAATATTTTAGGATTTAGTGTCAATGAACATATTGATATCAAGTCTATGTAAGAAGCATGAAAATGTAGCATGATTTAACAAAATTCCCGTCCCTAGATTTGCCACTACTTGCCAGCTATTTCCACTGAAAAGGGTGGCATTTAGTGTAAAAAAGGTGGCATTAACTGGAAAATGACAAAATTCCACTCTTTTTCCACTGAAGTGGCAAAATTGCCACCAAATGCCACTATCCTTTGGTGGCATTTAGGTGGCATTGAGTGGAAATTTGAACATAGACTTTTTTTATGGTGGCAAAAGGGTGGAAATTGGTGAAAAATGAAACTTAGTTTATTTTGAAGGTGGAAAATGAGTGGCTTTTAGTGGAAAAATGAAACTCTAACTTTTTTCTGGGTGGCAAAATAGTGGAAAAAAACTTAGAAAATTTTGTGAATAACTTTTAGTCGAAAAGGGAAACTCTTAACTATTTTCTGGGTTGTATAAAAATTGGTGGAAAAAACTGAGAAATCTAATAATTGTGCATTGCAGGGTTTAAGATTCATTTAAGTCAAAGCTCCAAACTGACATAAATCTGTTTATAGTTTGTACTCTACCAAAGCATCAAGTGAACTTTTTATCAAAAATATAATTTATTGAAGTTGAACAGTTAAAAATTTTTATCAGAAACTCATATTTCTTAAACATACTAGAATGCCATGAACACAATTCTGATACAAAGTCACTGCCTCACAGTAACGGTATGATAATTCCAGCTGTAAAGTAGCAGGAAAAGACACAGAAATTGGACGTTAAATCACTTTTCCAGGCGTTAAACACATATAATTATGATCAGGAAAAATTAGAAAAGTATGGGGTTACTTAACTTCCCATTTTTTATGGCAGTACTTTTCTTTAGGGATGTAAACCCGGGTGTAGATTTTCCGAGGTTTATGAAAAAAACCATGGAAACTGCTTCAAAAACCTTGGAAATAAACCAGTTTTACAAGGTTTTTTCTTAATTCCGAGGTTTTTTTTAAAACCTTGGAAACTTTATGCAAGGTTTTTGTATAAAAATCCTTGGAAATAAAGAAAACCTTGGAAACTATCTCGGAATTAAACACTCTGCCAAAAATCAGCTCGGAAAAAGCTTGGAAATAAGAACTTTGTCATTTTTTTGATCGGAAAAGAACTTAGAAAATTTACGTAAAATTTGTTGGAAACACTTTGCCAATATTTAGCTTGGAAATGACCTCGGATAATTGAACTTAACTAAATTTCATCTCGGAAAATGTTAAGACATAATCATGATTTAACTTATAATGGGCATCAAAAGCAATAATCAACAGTTACAGCAAACTAAGATAACAACCCAACTGTAGATTGCCAATGGATATTTCTTAATCCATGGTCAGAGCAAACAATTGTCCAACAGCATGGAAAGGAGAGATTTGGTCCAGGGAATCAAATTTTAGACATTGTCAATTGCCAACTTCCTTTTCAATAAATTTGTACTTTAATCTTCTGAAGCCATTTTTGTGGGAGGAATCAATTAAAAAAATTTAAGTGTGACAACATGGAAAAGTTAAATACAATGTAAATTCCTTGTTGCCATAAAATACCTTTTATTAATGGCTATAAAGGTATTGTAACTAATCATAATAAGATAAAGATTATTCAAATAACTGATGATCAGAAAGACTTGAAAATTTTATTTTTTTAATTTTCATATTTTTTTTTTATTATTTATAATTTTTGTTACTCGATATCTTCTCCATTTTTAAGAATAGATAAAAGAGCAAAACTTATAATTATACAAAAAGAAACAATCAGTGTTTATGTCTATTAGTTTCTAAATGCATCAGTATTTTTCCTGCAGTTTCTTTCTATATATAGACTTAACTTGGGGTTTCTTGACAGCCTGTAAGCAAAACTGAAATAAGAATGCTATTAATCTTTAATATATGTTTTTATGCCATATAAAATAGTATATTCTACTAAGCAAGTCTGTGACATACATTCAGATTACAATTTACTCTGCCATTAATTATGTGTACAATAAACATAAATAGTTATTAATTGTCCTTTTAATATATAATTATGTACAATTAATGTGTAAAATATGTAGGCTTGATACTTTCTTATAATTAAGATAAATAAATACTGCATCCACTATTAGTTTTCACACACAGAATATAACACACTGATCAGATAAAACTAATGGCACCCCAGGTGGTTTCCTCTTATAATCTATGCATGATCAATCTTCTCATTGAGCATTCTGGGATAGACCAGATTGTTCCATGTGATTATTCAGGGGGAGTCTGGGTTTTTATACAATCCAAAACAGTCTAAAATGACACTGCAACTGTGATTCTCTTATAATTTTCAAGTTTTACTTTTATTTATCATTTGATATATTTGTACCTTCAGTAAAATTAATGTAAAAATAAAATGATGATGGCTTTGATATTTTGGGATCCCCCCTGTTTCACATTATGATTGCCCCTTCAGTTATACTGTTGAAAAATTTGAATCTCAGACATAAATGGGTCAAGTGGTTATAGTTGGAAGTAGTGCAAACCTGGATTTATTTTAAGCAATTTTGGACATATCTTGTTTTAAATGTTAGGGAGCATATTTTGGAATTTTCAAAGAAAACATTTATCTAAGTGTGACAAGAATCAGGAAATGTTTGGTTGTTGTAATTGAACCTAAAGATCAATTACCTGGGACAGGAAGATAAACAAAAGAAACATGATGGTAAAAAGGTTCAGGTAAATAATTTTAGATACATTTATGCATAAAATCTGTTTTTTTTTTTTTTCAAATAAGTATTAAATACAAACTATTTTAGATCTATATTTTAACCTAAATGTAAGCTAGTTTAAATACAATTGTTTAGAGGATATTTTATGAGTATTAATGTTATTTTTGTCTATGATTGTATTGAACAAGATAAGTGCATGAAACTATGATGACATTATTTATAAACTTTCATCTTTCATCTATTATTTGAATCTACAAATTTTTAATTACAGAGTCAGCTTGTAAGCAAGTTTGCAAGACTGTTCCAAACTACAAGAAGATGGCAATCCAGCTTTGCTGTGTTTTATCATAGTATATCATTGGCATCCAGGCATCGATTAAGGAAGCCAACTGTAGACCAGGAAAGGCTTCAAGGAATATACTACAGTATGTTTTTGTTTTAAAACTAGGTTTTGAAAGTTTCAATTTGAAATTTGAATGAATGAAGGTTTCTGGAACTGATTTTTTTATTGATACTTTGTTGGAAATGCTGTTAATGTTACATGATGACTCTCCAGCTTTATTGATGCAGATGTCACTTTGAGCAGACAGATACAATTAGTGTAGGCAATCGGAATCACCTTATGAAAAGCGTTATTTTTTGCAATATTTTTAGAGTGCTTTAGGTTGTAACATCCAGTATGACATTATCTAAAATAATAGTAACAGACATCGAACTGTCCTGAGTATAACCACAGGTGTTCCTTAATCCTGGGCTGGATAGCTCCCTCAGAGGGTAGAAGCCCATCCTGGCTTCAGGAGTCAAAAATACAATGTTGTAAGGCAAGTAGTTTGAAGTCTTTGATCCTGACCACATGGAGAGGGAAGCGCCCAATGGAGAGGGAAACGCCCAGTGGTGATTTTATATAATTGTTTTTCTAACTTCTTTCAATGGCTGTACTTTATTAAATGTTTACTTTATTTATTTCAGGAATTGTATCCTGGAGCATT
Source organism: Ruditapes philippinarum (assembly GCF_026571515.1). NCBI lineage: Eukaryota > Metazoa > Mollusca > Bivalvia > Venerida > Veneridae > Ruditapes > Ruditapes philippinarum. The sequence continues at coordinate 125,900 of NW_026860208.1, forward strand.
TTCCACATGTGACCCCTGTGATGGTGAGGGAAAAACTAAGGGACATATAAAAATCATGAAGAGTGAACAGGAATTCAAAAGATAGATATTTGAATACATTTAAATTTAACCGGATACCAAAATATTATAACTGAACATTTGAGTGTAATATTTACCATTAAAGACTTCTAACTTAACTTTTCATTTGTAGTGCATTACTATTTACTTCACACTGACATTAAATGTTTCAGTGAGTCATGTGATCATTTTTTGCTCTGTATTATTACAAAGAAGTTTCTTAATTCCTTAAAAGGACAATATAATTGCTCTTTTCAGAATATTTCATTGGATGTTATATTTTCTGATTTTCCATGGATATTCTAGAAATTTCCGAGGTTTTTGCTCAAATAAACCTTGGAAATTTCTCTGATGCCCTTAAGTAAGAATCCTCGAAAATATAACAGTATTCCCAGTTGTGAGAAACTTTCCGAGGTTTTCATTTAAAAACCTTGGAAAACAAACCACGGAAACACTTTAAAAATCCTTGGAAATCGTTCCAATACTCCGAGGTCACTCATTTTCCAAGGTTTTCTAAACAAAATCCTCGGAAATTATTTAACGAGGTTTTTATTCTGAAATCCTTGGAAATCGTTCCAATACTCCGAGGTCATACTTTTTACGAGGTTTTTTTTAAAAAAAAAACTCGGAAATTTTTTACAAGGTTTTTCACCCTCTCCCTATTTTTCCAAGGTTTTTTTCATAGCAAAGTTTTGCATTTTCTTGTTCCAATACTCCGAGGTTTTTTTCCAAGGATTTTGAGCCAAAAACCTTGGAAAATCTACACCCGGGAAATTTGACTTTCAAGTCAAAATGTTTATGTTCCATTCTATGCTTGTAAAATAAAATTACGGCTTTTAAAGTGTACTTTGTTCTTTGGTTATAATCTGTACATTAAATAGTTGAAATGTTCTTCTATGCCCAGAAAATGCATATCTCTGCATAAAGTTTGTTGCTTCTTCTATGATATTTAATGTCAATCTTGAATAAAGTTTGACTTTTGTCTTTTCTTCTAATTGACATAATAAATTGTCTCTTCAATATTACTTTAAACTGATATCTGGTGAGTACTAACACTTTTCATGTAATGCTTACAATAATTAAAGTGAAAAATGCAAAGGGCAATAACTCCAAAAGTATGCAAATAGTTATGGTTCTTAAACACAGCACATTACTCAAAAAGATCTATATCTGTGAAGTTTTTAATTAATATCTCCAGAACTTTTTAAACTTAATGATCAAGACAAAAATTAAGCATAGAGAAGTAAAAAATGGCAATAAACCCCAAATCATGCAATAAAAAGTTATGGTTCCTTGGCATTGTATTTTCTCATAAATATGATTTAGTTATATGTGGAGTTTAAAATTATTGTCTCTAACATCTTTTGTGCTATGCTTTCAGAGGCTTTAAATCTATTGTAAAAATTAATGTGTGAAAAGTAAATAAGTCATAATGTCTGATAAATTTCTTACAATCAGGATAAGTAACTACTAGCTTAAGTAAATACTGCATCCTCTAAGATTTAACAACACAGCATACATCTCAGATCTGATAAAACTACTGCCCTCTTATCTAGTAATCTATGAATGGGGGTTAATAGTTTACTCATGCTGACCAGAATGTTCCATTTGATTATTTTGGGAGAGGCAACATTATACATGTTTTTATGTAGAATTTGTCTTAAAATAGCATGCTAAATTATCTTTCAAAAGCTTATTTCTACTCAATCTATTTAGGTATTAGATATAGTTATACATTCAAATGAATGTAAAAAATAAAATGATGGGTGCTATGGTTTTTGGAAAATCCCTCACAATTTAAAGTTATAATGGACTGTCCATGCAGTTACACCGTGTAAAGTTTGAATTCAAAAGAATTGAGGTCAGTTAAATCTTGCAAACACAAAGGAAATTATTGATATTGTAGCAATTCTGGAGATATTTTGTTTAAAATGTAAGGGTGCATATTTTTGATTTCTCAAAGAAAACATTTAAAGTCTTATTAGCGTGAGAAATGAGAAGTTTTAACTGAAGTGTGAATGTGTAGACAAGAAGATAAACAGCAGAATCATTCCCAGTCAAAGTTTCAGGTAAACAACATTTACATACAATAATTATTGTTATTTATGCAGAAACTGTTTAGTTTTTTGACAGAAAAAATATGAAGTGTTATTGTATAAAATTGTGTTTTATATTTGTTTTGTTTGTAACTTGACTAAAAAGAAAGCTGCATGTACAATGAACATATAAAGAATGTAGGAATATAAAGAATGTAGGAAGATCTTCATCATTTCTTAGATACAATATGTTAGAAATTTTAAGTTTGAGAAAAAAATTATAGAAATTAATCAGTAAGTACAATTATCATTATGAACAATATTACATCAATCAAACTATAGATAACCTGAGGTACCTATTACTACAACTTTCATGCTATAAACAATTTTCCTTGTGTGTCACATGTGGAGCAGATTAACAGTAACTGATTTATTAGTAAGTTTCATTCCCTCATTGTTGTAATTCAGCTTTCATGGTGCAGTAGATAATTATATAACCATAACTAGGCAGTCTAGAGTAACATGCTATTAGGAGGATGACAGTTCATAACAGAAACAGCATTAAATAAGAATTATTATTTTGCAGACACAAAGCAATGAGGAGCAGCCTGGAGCAACACATTTGATCTTCAGTGGATTTACAAAGGTATCTTGTTAATTTAAAGTTATTTTAGAATTAATAGGAAAGAAGTGTCACAGTACCCAATAAGACACTTTTCAGTTCTTGATAAAAAATAGCTATTAGTCACTATTAACAAACCTACTTTAATTCAAACTCTTTATGACACTTTAATTTGCATTTACATTCTGTTTTACAAATTTTTAGTGTTTTTGTACATTTTAGCTTGAAAATTTTATCAAATATTTATCCTGATGAAGGTTCGTTAAGAACTGAAACTGGAAGATTATTAATTACTCAACCTGCACTGGTAATGATGTGTTGTATTTCTTTATTTCTTTCTTATTTTAAAATTTTAGAGTTGTAGACATATACCAAGGTCTTATAAAAGTGTTTCATTTTCTGTCTTTACATATTAGATATTGATAATCATTTTCTGTCTTTACTTATTTGATATTGTTAATCATATTTTAGGACCAAGTGATGGCAGAACTGAAGCCATATGCCTCAAAAGAGAAAGGTACAGCAAAGCTCTTCAGAATGCTATTCAATATAGAAGAGATTAAAGGCCGCTCATTGTTTGGTATGAGGAAAGGGAACAGAGAGTCTGACGCCAGACCTTCTTGTGCAGACAAGGCAAAACTTAAGTTCTTGGAAGGTAACTAATGAATTGAATGAAAATATCATTTTTGATTCTGCGCATATTTTCTGCATTGGAGTAAATAAGAAAAGTCTGATTCTTCCACGTCTGCAGTGCTGTTTTTTAAAGTGTTTTAATCATATCTATGCACTCAAATTGAATATAGAAATATCCAATAGTCATATAAAAATGTAAGCTCATGTTTTTAATTATTGTATTAATCATTCATAATTTTTTTTTGTTTTAGATTGTGCACTCGAAAAGTTGCCGACAACCTAAAGGACTGAACTCAAACCGTCCAGGAATAGCAAGATAAACTGAAGAAAATAAATGGACTAATGTTTTGCTATTTGTTGAGACAATACATAATTTCATATGGAAACATTAAAAAGGATTATTTTTAAAATTTGTTTGTTTCCAATTTAGGGTACAGGGTGACTTTCAAGCAGTTTCCAGCTATTGCCACCCACAAGGTGGAAAATTTCTGAAAGGGTGAAAATAGGTGGCATTTAGTGGAAACTGAATTTGCCACAGTCTGGTGGCAAAATGGTGGAAAAGTGTCTAAATACTCCACCAATTTTCCACCCTTATGGTGGCAAAAGGTGGAAATAAGTGGCATTTGGTGGAAAATAAGTTTGCCACTCAATGGTGGCATAATGGTGGAAATTTGTCTAAATACTCCACCAATTTTCCACCATTATGGTGGCAATAAGTGGAAACAAGTGGCATCTAGTGGAAAATGAGTTTGCCACCCTAAGGTGGCATAATGGTGGCATTATGGTGAAAGTTTGTCTAAATACTCCACCAATTTTCCACTCATTGGTGGCATTTAGTGTAAAAAAGGTGGAATTAACTGGAAAATTATATAACATCAGTCCTGCTCAAATTTTTCACCATTTTCATGATTTGGGTGGCGTTTTGGTGGCATTATTGGTGGAAAATTGTCTAAATACTCCACCATTGAAAAGGGTGGCATTTTAGTGGCAAATCTAGGGACGGGAAATAATATTAAAATATATCAAAAAATTACTTTGATTAATTTAATTGCAAAAATAGATATCCATTTTAGTTAACAGTACCCCCAGGACCCATTTTAGTTAACAGTGCCCCCAGGAATTTTTTCAAACATAAGTATGTTTTATTCATTTTTGTTGTCTGAATTTCATGTAGTCAGGGTCTTTTATTTAAAAGGCATGTCTTAGGGTGTCATGACGGTTTCTGTGTAGAACAGTCATGTGATTATCCACAATACCTCAGTATTTCTGATCGGACCATTCTAATTTTGAAAGACCCAAATGTAAATGAAAGATTAAAGCTGGACAAATGTTTTTATGATATATTTTCAGATACCTCTGACTTTGATTCAGATTTTGAAGATGACGGTGATGATACTAATGTGCCTTTAATGAGAAACTCTTCTTTATCAAATAAACAACAAGGTTTGACATTTTTTTCCTGTTCTGTTCTGTATTGTACCTGACTTATTGCATGAGTTATTGTATAAGTACCTAATCTCACACCCAACCTATTCTCAAACCTTCCATTCATGAGCTGTTTATGTTTGATTAGTAGTGCCTATGATGTCATCAACTTATAAAAGCTTAGTTTCTGACAGACACGTCTGCAGCTGTCAAATAAAAACATTATGCATAGGAACGTATATAAATACGTTGCATGCTGCGTTCTTAAAGCTCATTTGGTAAATTTAATACCTATCCGAATGTGTAACTGTTTATTTTATATTCTCAAGTATTAATGTAATAATGTAAAATGTCAGCTTTAAGTGTCACAGCCATGATTGTACATTGAATTTTATAATATAAAACATTATAAATGATATAATAAATTTGAGCCGTGTCACGACAAAACCAACATAATGGGTTTGTGACCAGCATGGATCCAGACCAGCCTGCGCCTCCGCGGATGTGCAGGCTGGTCTGGATCCATGCTGGTCGCAAATGCACTATGGTTTTGTCGTGACGCGGCTCAATTATTATTTTATTGTTAATTTTTAGAGTCCACTCAGGAGAAGACGGAACATGTTTTAAGTATACCAGAAACTTGGTGGAAGAAAGCAATCTGGGGTGTATCTCTACCACTAAAACTTCTGTTCTACATCACCATACCAGATTGTAGATATACAAGATGGCGGAGCTGTTTTATTGTGACGTTTATCATGAGTCTAGTCTGGTTATCTTTTCTTTCATATCTGATGGTGTGGATGATAACTATAATAGGTAAACCAGTCTTTGTTAATCACATTTTATCATCGCAGATTCATTTTGTAATATGGATTTTCATTGGACAGTCATAAATGATGAATTATTCTTTAAATAAACATTTCGCCCATTTGAATGAAGTAAATTCTTATGCTTTTGTCAGGAAATATGTTCAGATGAAATGTCATTTATTTCCATGAAAAATAACTTTATTTAGGTAATGATAAAATATGGTAGATTAAGCAAGAAAAAATTTCTTACATGGGTTTGCGGCTCAGATTAAAATATCGTCAGGTTACCCACCAATATAATAAGAAGTTAAAAAAGTACTTTGGAAAACTACATGCCTGAAAAAGAAAAGCTGGGAAACACAGTGATATTGTTAAAGAACAAATACACTGGCCCTAAATTTTGATGACTTTCTTGTGTATAAGACAAACTTATTACGCAAAACTGCTAAAAACTGTCACATATAAAATGACTTTTGAACTTCATAAGATACAAAGTGTATTACATTTATACATTTATCTACTATTTTAAGACCTGTAATATTTAGTATTGTATTATAGTATTTACATGTATGTAGATCTGTCACACCAAAAATTGATATACTGCTGAAAATACTTAATTAATTATTTGTACTATTTGTATATTACAGGTTACACTGCGGGTATAGCTGATACAATCATGGGGTTGACATTTATTGCTTTTGGAGTGAGTTTACCAGATGTTATATCAAGTGTTATAGTGGTACGTGAGGGACTCGGGGACATGGCTGTCAGTAACGCTGTAGGCAGTAATGTGTTTGATATTCTTATATGTCTTGGATTACCTTGGCTCATACAATGTTTAATCAAAGGAAAATCTGTGCAAGTCTACAGTCAAGGTAAGTTATCAGCTGTGTAATGAACTTCCAGTAGCCTGGATCAGTTATTGCCAGTTATCTTTCTTAGCACGAATTATTGCCCTTGAGGTCATTGGGTTATGACGTGCAAATTTATTAAAATTATAAAGTTTCATTGAACAACCAACAATGTTACAACAGAAAATAAGCAGCAGTACATGTATATAAAGTAAATAAAGGAGTATAGCCTTAAAAATTTACAATTATATACTTTAATATGTGATTGTTTTTACTATCATTAACGCCTTTCATTGATCATTTCAACTTGACTTGATATTAGTCTTGTTTCCATCATTCATGGCTGTTCTTCACAAAAATAATATGGTAACTATCAAGTCAAAAAATTTATGCATATAAGTCACCCCAGTTATTTTCTAGAAATGTATAGCTGTGTTTTATTTATATTTATTTTTTGTTTGTTTGTGTGTGTGTTTGTTAATATTTTGTCTTTATTTTTGTTATTTGCAGGTTTATTGTATGCAACTTTGACTCTGCTAGCCACAGTGATTTTTCTTCTCTTCTCTACACATATCAATGGCTGGAGATTAACTAAAAAATTCGGTCTCATACTGTTACTGGTCTATGTATTATTTACTATATTAACTTCACTCTATGAGCTCAATGTATTTGGCTATGTACATCCAAAAGAATGTGTGTCTAACTATTGAGAGAAACCTCTGTTTTTATGTATTTTTATGACGATACCAAAAACAATGTGATATTAACATAGATTAAGCAATTTTATAACTTTGAACAGTTGGCATAGCAACTTTAAAATATGATAATTCTTGATACATGACTTTGTGTTCAGTTTTATTTATACTTAAGTTTTCTCCATGTCATAAAAGTGTAGTCACATAGATCAAGCAACGTATAACATTAAAAATTTTAGTTAAGAGCTTTTGTTAATGTTTTCTATAGTGGTAATGTTTAGCTCATCTTTTTCGAATAAAAAGTCCAGCTATTATTATTGCTGTGACATTGTCATCATGTAAAACCTCTAATATAGCCCATTATTCAAATATTTTATAAGTTATCAATGTGAAACATGTAATATTTGCTTATCATGCCAATGTGCAGTTGTAAGACAATTCTGAAGGCAAATTTTTGGATTTAGAGTTAAAATAGATTTTTTTGTCAAAATTGGTTATGATCAAGTTGTTGCCCTAGAAGAGCATTAACACAGCTCTTGTTATTCATTTACGCCATATTATCAGTTACATGTATAAGGATTAAATATAAGTGTCTTTTTATTTATTGAAAGCTATAGCATTTTTTTATTTTTGGATGACAACGAAAGACTGTTTTAAGGGTATGTTTTGAAGGGGTATTTATATATGGTAAAGTAAATACCAAGTAGAAGCTTAATCTTAATTTGTATTTTGCTGAACTTTTTTGTTTAACAATTTTGTATATATTCAAAGATTATTGTGCAAAAGTATTTAACAAAACTTACATAAAGATTTTTTTATGGTCAGAACATTTTATTGATATTAATACAGATTTCTTTTATTTTATGTCTTTATATTTGTTTTAAATGGCTATTATAAAATAGGAAATACATATAAAGTAAATGTTAACACAATGGCATTGCAATAAAGATGTTGGTTTATAAAACACCCAAAACATTTGGTGTTGACTGTATACAATGTGTTAGCTCAAGAAAGTTGATTGTGTTAACTGTAGTGTTATATTTAAAATTTTATCAATAGTTTTATGGTAATGTTGATTGGAACCTGTGCACTGCAGGTTTGTTGTTTCAACCTATGTAATGTAGGTTTGAAAATTAAAACCTAACCTGTGTACTATGGTTTGGTAGGTTTGTAGTTTTGAACCTGTGAAATTTAGGTTTGTAGTTTCAAACCTGTGTAATACAGGCTTGTGGTTTCAAACCTGCATACTGCAGCTTTGTAATTTTGAACCTGTGTACTACATGTTTGTAGTTTCGAACCTGAAATGTAGGTTTGTAGTTTCAAACAAGAGAAATGCAGATTTGTAGTTTTGAAATAATTTACTATATGCTGCTGGTAGCAGGTCTGTTCTTTTATGGATAAGTTTAGGTAATTACAAAACAAGCCTATCTTTATGTACATGAGGTAACCAGTATAGTTTGCTCAGTTGGTATGTGTGAATGATATATAAGGTCTGATGGTTGAATGTGTGTAACTTTTATAATACACTAAGTTGAAGGCATTTTAAAAAATAAATGAGTTCCCTACCACAGTCTCTTTTGGGAATGTTCTACTAACGGCGTTTGTGAAAACAGCTTAATTAGTTCTTGTTCAAACTTAAGGAAAATGTTTATTTTTGTAACTCAGGCCTGTATATTTGACGAAAATATTGTAAGAAACGGTACATAATCTCGAAGATTGAAGGAAAATGCCTGTTTTTTTCTGACACATGCATCTGATGAAAATGTTCTTACATAATCTCAAAAATAACAAAACACAGACATGGCAAATTCAGGTAGGCTAGTTCTGTATTGTGTCTGGTATTCACTGGTAGAGTTAATTTCAGGTTGTGATTTCTATGTAAATCTTGTTACTATATAATATAAAAACAATTTTTTGTATGTTTTTACTTACATAGTCTATAATTATAAATGTGATATCAAGTGTAAATTTCTACAATGTGTAATAAAACTTACATTTTCAGTACAAATGTGTTGTTAAAAACTACGCATAGCTCTATTTATTAAAGTTTATAAGTAGTGTTATAAAGATATAATTTATTAAATTTTTATGCTAGATTTTTATTTTATGGTTTACTGCTGAATTTCTATATATATTTACTGAATCTCTTTCTCTATATTATTTTTACATACTTTCTGCAAAGCTCAAATTTATTGTAGCTTCAATAAAGAATCTATGTATATTTTGTATATATATTTAATCATTTATATTTTCTAAATATGATTGGGTGAAAGTTTGGGTGAAAGGTATATTTATATGTTTAAAGATGCCTTCTATAGTACATAGAGGATATTCAAGTTCTTCTATAAATACAGGATTTATTTTCATTGAGTGGTATGAAAATAAATATTTCATGAGTGTCAGAAGCCACGAGTGAAATGTGATAATTTTCACAAGATGAATTTACCACAAGATGAAAACAAATCCTGTATTCATAGAAAAAACTTGAATTTTTTTGTTTATTATATATACTTTCTCTCTTTTTTAACCTTGTAAATAGGAAGAATTTTCTTTTAACTTTGTGTATTGGCTGAATATAGAAGAAAGTAGTCCGACAAAACACCAGTGAAAATATGGAAAATATGTTTCACTGCAGTGAAAAGTAGATTTTACGGTAAATAAAACACGCATTTTATTTCATCAATATTTCATTTATAAGTATGTAATAAATATAATTATTGTGTAATATCGTTTCTTACATATTTACGCATATTTCACATAATTTTACATACAGTACTGTAGGATAAAATGAGCAACCATTCGATAAAGATATGTGAAATTTTGAATTTTCCAGACTGGCTTTGAAGCAATTGTCCATCACCAAATAAGATTGGAAGTTAATAAAATGACATTGACTTCCTTTATGTTATCAAGTATTCAAGTTAGTTTAGATGCTTTCAATAAGGTTTCCCTAAGTAGGAATAGTTTTTTTTTCTTGCTCAATATTAGACTGATTAAAACAGGGCTAGTTTTTCTGCATGCTTATGCAAGCTTTGATGTTCTTAACCAATTTTGCACAATTATGACAATACTGAATACACAGTTCCCTGTGATTCTACAAATTTGAAACTTTTTCCATTTCATTATACTGCTTACATGCTGTTACAGAATTTCAATATTAGCAATTTAGAATCTCAAATAGTAAAAGTATAAAGCCATACAATGTACCATTTACATATACATTATCAGTATTCAATGTTCCAGCATTCCCTCCTTAATTATTACAGCCAGTATATGACATTATCTAATGACATTCAAATATGACATTCCCATATGTTACTATATTACATGTTGTTTTTACACCTCCCCCCTCCCCCTCCCTCTTATGCAATCCTATGTTTATTATATTATTTTTGCTACTGTTGATTATGGTGTTAGGTTGTGCACTTAAGTTTAAGGTTGAAGGATTTTAGGTCATTGTCTTGGAGGCTTTTCTTCATACACCTTTCTTAACTGACCATTATACTATTCATTTTTATGCAGCTACCAAATAAGTACTTACTTCTGCAGGAATTGAATGTCTGCAATTTCTGTGACAGATAGTGTGATCGTAGATTTTTAACCTTCAGATATTTATTAAGCTGTTTTGTCTGTATTTGTCTGTATTTTTGTATGTTATATTGTTATTTCTACAATTCATTGTCATGTTGTGTAATGTCAGTTTTAATGTATTATATTAAGATGTTTAGTGCTGTGTAAGTCTGTTTGAGTAAACGATGTAAAGTTGTTCAGTGCAGTGTAAAGTCTGTTTCAAAATATGATTTGCAGTTATTTAGTGCTGTGTAAAGTCTGTTTGAATGTATGATGGTTAGCTGTTTAGTGCTGTGTAAGTCTGTTTGAGTAAACCATGTAAAGTTGTTCAGTGCAGTGTAAAGTCTGTTTCAAAATATGATTTGCAGTTATTTAGTGCTGTGTAAAGTCTGTTTGAATGTATGATGGTTAGCTGTTTAGTGCTGTGTAAGTCTGTTTGAATGTATGATGGTTAGCTGTTTAGTGCTGTGTAAGGTCTGTTCAAATATAAAATGTTAAATTGTTAAGTGCTGTGTAAGGTCTGTTTGAATGTATGATGGTTAGCTGTTTAGTGCTGTGTAAGTCTATTTGAGTGTGTAATAATTAGTCAATGTTTAATGTTGTGTAAGGCCTGTTTGAATGTATAATATTAAGTTATTTGGTGCTGTGTAAGGTCTGTTCAAATATATGATATTAAATTATTTAGTGCTGTGTAAGGTCTGTTTGAATGAATTATCTTAAGTTGTTTTAGTTTGTTTGAATGTATAATGTTAAGTTATTTGGTGCTGTGTAAGGTCTGTTTGAATGAATTATCTTAAGTTTTTTAGTTTGTTTGAATGTTTTATGTTATGTTGATTAGTTTAAATGTGTAATGTTAAATATGTTTGAACGTATTATGTTGTGTAAGTCAGTTTAAATGTGTAATAATAAGTCAATGTTTAGTGCTGTGTAAGTCTGTTTTAAAGTACATGTAGTATATAAAGTTGTTTAAATCATGTGAGAGACTTAAAAATATGTATTTGTTTTTTACTGTATGACATAATTAATCTGTTTCATAAAGTTTATTGTGATATTTTTATATTGATATGAATGAATAGTAATGTTAAATAATAAGGTCTCAGTTGTTACATTACACTCATTATTTATCATTAAATGTCAATAAGTGATTTATAATACAACTCAATGGATTTTCTGAATAAGAAAATATTTTGGCATTTTTGTTGGACATCACAAGTGAATAATACTTGTTGGAATAAAGATAGTTTATGCTATCAATATACATGTATAGTTCATCACATTTTGAGAACTCTTCTATATAGACACGAAATGGGAGTAAAGATAGTTTTTGCTATCAATATTTAGTTAATCACATTTTGAGAAGCCTTCTTTATAAAGAAATAATGCATGAATGGGCACATGAGGTCTTCCTGTACCAGTAAAGCTGGAAAGTTGTGATATGACAGACCTTATCAGTGTTAGTGTGACATAAATTCCAACCAATAAAAATATATATGCAACATTATGATGCCATATTTAGATTTGCTAGTCTGTCAATTATTATAAGTATTAAACTTTTAAACCACTTTGTATCAGATGTACGATAAATTTAATGTTTAGATAAGCTATTTTCAATTAGTTAGTTTTTACCTTGATTTTTTCTTTCTCACTATTAAATGTAATCATGCTAATGTAACGACTAGAAATTTTTACATTGAAATATTGACTTTAATTTTCATATGTATTTTTTTGTCATTGTGACTGTAATATGTATACTTCTTTTTCTTAGTGACTGTGACGTGCATGTATACTTCTTTTCTTATAAACTTACTTTTTGTACTAGTTCTTGAATAAACTTTTTGTCTGTTTTTATTTGGTATGAATTTAAATATGTGCAGTGTAATCTAGGAATATGACTTTCAAACACCTCTTAAAAGGTATAAAGCTATATACATATACATGTATTATCAAATAATTTTGTAAAATCTATCAACTGTAAAATTGTATTGTTTCCATGATCTTATGATTTATTTTAGAAAAAGTTGTATCATAGAATGTGTCTGTTACTTAACATGCATGAATATTGTATATAAACAGAATATGATGTTCCCGAACAAAATATTGTGCTGCTTTTTCAAGTACTGAATATTAACTGTTTAGCAGTTTATGATTTCATGCATGCACCTTTCTGTTTTAAGGCAATATTCTTCCATTGTTTTTAAGGGTTGAGGTATCAGAATTGCAGCCACCATTCATCCCTGGCTGCATGATCGTTAGAGGCAACTGAATGGGTTCGAATTACTGGAGTCTGTGCATTTCTTGGTGTTGCGTACAGTTTGTAACACCCGAGGTTAGCCAAAATCATCTTTCCTCTTTCAGGGCCATATGACTTAAATTGTGTTGGTGTACCTTAAAACCAAACTAAACAAAAACAATTCATGGCCAGTCATATAATTTAGATCTGGTTTATTTTAACTTTTGTATGGTTTGGAAAATGTCAAGTCATCACTCTTAGGTGCCGTAATTAAGTGCATCTGATTTTTAATGATAACACCTATATTTATAAAAAAAAGTCTCAAATGGTTTGATACCGGTTTTTGTAAGTCATTAGTGATAAACTCTAATTTATATTATGTCTGTAATTGCACATCACATCAGAATTAGTTTTATGATAACATACATGTTTCCTGACCCATATTGATAACATTTGTATATTTTTATAGTCATTTGTATGAGTGAATAGTTTTTTCTTCCTTTGAATGTACATGTTCTAAATGCATTACCACAAATCTGTCTTTATTTATTAGATTTCCATATGTAAATGACATTTAAACCATGACAAAGTTGTAAACTTTTTTAGTACATTGTATTGCACTAGAAAAGGTTTCCGGTACTCTGTATTCCTAAGACTAAGCTGTTTTACTCCATATACTTTTCATGATAATCTTTTCTTTGTGTTCCTTTACTACCTTTGTGTTCTTTTGCCTAAGACTTAGTCACTGTTTTAATTTCTATGTTAAATAATCTTATCTTTGTGTTCCTTTACTGCCTTTGTGTTCTTTACAACAGACTTACAATCATATCATATCTATTTATGTTTCTGTTCTTTTTTTTGTACCAGTAATTGTGTGAATGATGTGGCAATAGTGATTATTAGATAGCTGTGTTACAATAAATGATAACAGTATAGAAAATTTCAAGATGTATCAGGTAATTTTTATGTATCTCACGATTGTATTTTATAATCAGGAACATTTATATTTAGATATTTATTTATTTATATAAATATATTCCACTTTAAGTGGCTACTAATACTAGATAATAGAGTTAAATACAACAACTAGTTGAAGGATGTTAAATGAATCTGTATGTTAGATTTTTCACTGCCAATTATGATTATCTAAAGACCAAATCATGGCTAATATAATGTAGATCTTTGACGTAAATAATTTGCAAAGCACCTTTGGTTTAGCTCAATTATTTGAGCGTTAGACTTTGAATCGGGCAACCCATTTTTGATTCACTTAGGACAGTGCAATTCTCAGTGATTGATCATGAAATAATTTCTACGATTATAATCATACTACATTGTATACCTCTGCTCTGGCATGCACATAAATTATCAGTTCCTTGCAAAAGTGAAGACACTAGTACTGGTATACAGCTTGACAGATGAGGTGGCAGAAATGTACTCTGGTAATTCAAAATTGCAGTCTAAGAGGGTAGACTACAAAAAACACTACCATGTATGTAATTGCAAGAAAAAAATGTATGCTGGATTTTCTAAATTTTTGTAAGAATGGTTATGTAAATTTGTGTGTGAGTGTCATTTGAAGGTAGTTTGGTTATGTGATATTTTGTTTGAAATAACTTGTTTATTGTTAATTTTTTCCTTGATTATTCTGTTAGGAAAATATGTATTTATTCAATTATACTCTTTCCTACACATATGCCTTGTTGACTTTTTTTCCAGAAACATTTTTCACTTTTAATGTGCATGCTCTTCTAATAAGCCTATGAAGAGTGCATCATTTATGTGAGCAAATTTTTACGACTGATCTTTAAAGGTCCAAACAAGATTAATACAGCTAGAGCTTCTGTATTATATAGCAGAAGCTCCAGGGATAAAAATTGGCAGTATATACTTTAACCTTTAACAAGTCAAAATATTTTGATGTGCCATTGACCCATTAATGTCGAAAATTTAATTAAGTGGGTAAACAGGAAGTGGATAGTTACAAACCTGAAATCGAATCCCACAGTATGGGACCATGTGTCAATGCTGTATGCCAAATATCAAGAAGCTGTGATAAGAAGTTTCTGAGAAAACTGTTACGAAAATTTCCAACCATTGACCATTAATGTGGAAAAATTTAACTAAGTGGATAAACAGGAAGTGGATGAGGGACAGACCTGAAATCAAATCCCACGGTATGGGACCATGTGTCTATGCTGTATGCCAAATATTAAGAGGCTGTGATAAGTAGTTGCTGAGAATACAAAAATATTTTCCCCGCCTGCCGCCCGAAATTCACCATACTATAACCCGGATTTGCACCAGTGCAACCCGGTCAAAAATGAGACCTGGACAAATCTGTGTAAGAAATTCAGCGGCTTAAATAAATTATAATGGTTAATCCTGGAAGATACATTGTCACCTTAGCGCAGTAATGGGTTATGTCCTTCTAAATTTAATAGGAGTTAACAAGTTATTGCGCTAAGGTGATGACATGTAACTTCTATTGCAGCAATAAAATCATAAAAAGTACCTTCAAATACAAGTGTACTTTTATCCTATGCAGCTAATGTGAATGAAATAACAATGAAAAACTTAACATTTATTTCTCTCATAAATACATGTATATTATACAATAAAACATGCAATACTTGGTAAATTTGCATGTACAAATAATACAAATCTGCCAAAGTTCATAAGAGCAACAAAAACAAAATGACAACGAAAAGACAATACATGTTGCTCCTGAATCTGAACATTCAATTTACATGTACACTTTTCACAATGGTAGATGTAAAGTTGAAATCAGTGGTTTTATTTTTTTTTAACTTGCAAACTAAAACTTGCAAGTTGATCACTACATTTTGTGGACAGGTTTGATATATTGGTATATTAATCATATAAATATTACATCATACTACAGACTGTGCAAGGGCAAACCAAAACAAATAAATGGGAAATAATTCAAAAGTATTGTTTTGGTCTCCAACCAGCAATAAAAGGATGGTAGATAGGTAGGAATTTTATAACTATGCAGGTTCATTTTCTATAAATTCTTTTCTTTACACACAAATATTGAAAAGACAAGAGTTTGATAGAGTAAACGGGCACATGAAAAGTCTAGGTTTTGAAAAATGCTTGATACAGTTACCTCCTCCTGTTTACAGGTTGGGGTAATAATGGTGAACAAGTGTGCAAAGTTTCAAAGCCATATGTCAATGAACTTTGAAAATATTTGAGGTATTACAAAAACTTTGACATAAATTCTAAGTCAAAAAAGGGGCATAATTCTGTCAAAATGCTTGATACAGTTACCTCCTCCTGTCTACAAGTTGGGGTCATGATGGTGAACAAGTGTGCAAAGTTTCAAAGCCATATGTCAATGGACTTGGAAAATATTTAAGTATTACAAAAACTTTAACATAAATTCTAAGTCGAAAAAGGGGCATAATTCTGTCAAAATGCTTGATAGAGTTAGCTCCTCCTGTCTACAGGTTTGGGTCATGATGGTGAACAAGTGTGCAAAGTTTAAAAGCCATATGTCAATGGACTTTGAAAATATTTGAACCATTACAAAAACTTAAACATACAGTAAAAACTTGCTTTACGACCACCCCGTTTTCGAGACCAACCCGCTAATACGAACGATTTTTCCAAGACCCGATTTTTTTATTCTTTATTTTAATGGTCGCTAACCCCGATTTTGAGACCACCCCGTTATTCCGTAATACGACCAGTAAATTCAGTCCCATTTCGTAAATTCTGTACATTTGGAAACCCATAAATACGACCACGGGCACTTTCTCACCTTGATATTGACATGCATGTATATTGCAGAAATCTTTTAGACACGTAGTGTAAACAACAGTTGTCCTAGTTTTACGACATTTAACCACATCCAATTTACGGCAGAGGTCAAGGTTACTTTGTATCAAACCCGGAAATGATCAATAATATTGTCGATAATTTCTTAATTTCACACCTTTGATGTCATAACTGGAGGATTAAAACAACAAAATATTGAACAGAAAACTTTCAATAAATTTTTTAGAGGTGTTGCTGCTATCATTATCTCTTTCGTTCCATAATTTTAAACAAACATAAACATGATACGATTAGGTTTTTGAAGTTGTTATCGGCGATGAAAACTGTGAAAATAATTAAAGGTTAATTGGTTGATGTGCTTTGTAGTAAAATGGTGATTTTATTGAGTAAGTCATGTGATTGTCATTCTTTTAACAAGAATGTAAAAATATGTTTGTGTTAAAAGACATTCATAATACATTTTGTACCTCTAAAGAAGTTTAAAAGTTTAATAATGTTAAAAAGAAAAAGAAAATAAATGAAAATAAAAAAATAATAGTGTATGCTTAATATCTTCTCATTTGAAATAGGTTAGCCCAGAATTAAACATGTGTACAGTACATGGTATCCCGTATGTATTGCCTGGTTTTCTGTCTGATGAAACTCATTAATGAGACCAACCAGCTATTAAGACCAGATTTGTAAAGTCCCTTCATTAGTCTCATTAGTGAGTTTTTACTGTAAATTCTAAATCGAAAAAGGGGCATAATTCTGTCAAAATGCTTGATAGAGTTACCTCCTCCTGTCTTTAGGTTGGGGTCATGATGGTGAACAAATGTGCAAAGTTTCAAAGCCATATGTCAATGGACTTTGAAAATATTTGAACTATTACAAAAACTTTAACATAAGTGGTTACGCCGACGCAGACGCCAACACTGACGCCGACGCTCGGGTGACTGCAATAGCTCTACTTATTCTTATCGAATAGTCAAGCTAAAAATAGTCCCTTAAAACGATAAATTTTTCCTTTAACTATGTGGAATTTTATTATGGTGGTCTTTCATGTATAAAGCAGTTTTATATGTATATACAGCTCAACTTATAACTACAAACAGCCAATCAACTATTAGTGTTTGCATACACGGAAACTGTATTTCTTGTCATACACAGGATAAATTAGGAATTCTTCAGTTTTGTGGTAGATCTGAATATAAATATTCGCCAAAAGTCTGTAAGCAACGATGGAATGTTTCGCCAGTTCTCTGCCACCATCTTTCTCATTCTGAAATATATGATGAAATATGATGATATAATTTCTTGTGTTTTTTGTTTAATGTTTACAATTTAGTTGAAAATATACCACTTCATTGCCAAAAAAGGACTAAAATGGTATATTTCTAAATCAATATGTGGTGTGTTCTTAATTCCTAAAAGAGCACTTGACTTATAAGCCGAGTAGTGCAGGGCAATGCCAGACTTTTTGTCAGTTGAAAAAATATATCCGAAAAAATGTAATGACATCATTTACTGATGAAAGCTTGATTTACTGATGAAAGCTGGATAGTTTAAAAACATGGCCTGTAAATCCATAGATCATGTTTTTTTCACGTTATTGGTTAAATCCAGATGGATTTGAGAGTGGTT
Source organism: Ruditapes philippinarum (assembly GCF_026571515.1). Taxonomy (NCBI): domain Eukaryota; kingdom Metazoa; phylum Mollusca; class Bivalvia; order Venerida; family Veneridae; genus Ruditapes; species Ruditapes philippinarum. The sequence continues at coordinate 144,258 of NW_026860208.1, forward strand.
TTACACAAAAATTACATATAGGTAGGCATATTTTGAAAAGTGGAACAACTCGGGTCTTCCTCAACCAATACAGCTAGAAAAATTGCTCAAGGGTAAAATATAGACAACAAATTTGAATCATAAACTGAAATTATTTCTGGCCTCTATGTACTTGTTTACAACCAGTTTTATTAAGTGCATTATTTTAGGAGTGGGTTCCTCAGTAAAACCAAAGAGAAACCAGCTGTATAGTTTCCAATCTACGTACTTGACAGTAAATGAACCCCAAGGTGTTGAAACCAAAAGGCTCAAACCTACCTCAACCAGCAGGCTATAGAGGTCCAGTTAGAAAAACAAGTGATCTTTACAAAGCTTCTGTCATTTGTGTCTATACACTGACAAATCATTGCGGGAGATATGGTTATTCCAAGCAAATAACAACCAACTCATTTTTTAGAAACTAGGTAAAAATTTCATATTTTCATTTGTTTACCTGTTAATTTTCCGCACATTCTCTACAAATCCAAATAACTTCACTCTGAAAAAAAAAAGAAATTAATTAAATAAATCATATTATTTCTAGTACAAATAGTATGTTAAGAAAATCACCTACATACTAAGTCTAGAATGGACATTGAATGATTATATACAAAGCCTAGATCAGACATTATACTTTCTTAAGTTTAAACTGAAAATTAAATTGTACAAAATCTCGACTGGACATCCACCTGTTCCTAGTTTTTACTGGACATTCCACTGTACTGTGTCTAGATTTCACATTCAACTGTACTGAGACCAGACTGAACATTCAACTATATAATTCTTAAAAAAAGTCAAGCTAAAAAATAATTATAAGCATCTTACAACGGTAAAGTATAGGTTTTTTAATTATTCATAACAATCAGTTCAACATACAGTCACACCCGTGTTTAAGACCACCTCTGAATAAATATAATCCTTCTTATTAAGGGTTTTTTTGATAGCCCTTCATTGATAAAATGGAATGAAGTATCAATAACCTCCAAATAAAGACCACTCTTCTAGAAGGACTATAATTTATACATGTATCTCCTTGAGTGACATTTTTTCACAGGTTTGACTGTAGCAAGTCTTACATTTTTATAATTCTTTGTTTCACAGGTGGTATTCTACAAACATTGAGGATTACCAGGACACAGCACACAGCCATTATCTTCCTAGTCTGTTTTCTCAATCTTGAATAATCTGTCTGTAATAGAGAAAATATAAAATAACAATTACATCATGTGTAAAGTAAAACTCAGCCATACCCAATATGTTATGGTTTAAAAAAATAATTAAAACTACACTTGATGGTTCTCAGTTTATACATACATCAAGAGATGTGCGTTTACTTTTGTTTGACATAATTATGAAAGCTTAGAGCTGCATATGAAGCACTCTCAAGTAAGGCCCCCGCGGTTACACGTTTAAACAGATCCGTTTTGATTTTCATTCGTAAACGTTTATGATAATTTTTACCGTTTAATTGAAATGACCATAATGTCTTTCAAAATATCTTAATCTTTGCATGTATGAATTATATCAATTATAATTGGTTTGTTCCAAAGTAATAAAAAAACAGAAAATAGCTGTTTACAACCCTCCACACAGAATAATGGTGCAATAATCACTCGTGACATTTTAGGTAAAGTTGATTTTCCTTTGATCTTTCAAAAGAGCGGAATGAGGAAGCACTGCAGAAAATGTGTGCCGACTCAATTATGATGATTTAATTGTACATGTGTTAAAAATAGAAAGTAAGTCATCATTTGGCGACTTGAATACAAGGTGTAGTATAGTACATAGAAGTACCACCCTTTAAACGGTATCGTTTCTGTTCTAAGCAATCGTGTAAACATTTACAAAAAATTGTAAACGTGGGAGCCTAACGAGAGTCTGAGTCATGGAAATGTGCCTCTGACCCTGGTAGGACCTGAGCAAATATTCCTAGGGTAGGGTGGCAGACACTTTTACCACTCACCAATCTTTTTTTGGTTTTTAAGTTATGTTCAACATTAGTGAGTTCATGGTATTACTTTCTATCTTTACTGAAAAAAAGTAGGTGCAATCATTTTAAAAGATCAAATAAGTCTGGAAAAACAACAAACTATTTTATAATAACATGTATATTATATGGGCCGTTACCTCCAGAAAAAAAATTGTGGTGCAATTCAAGTGATGCATGTATAAGCCAGGGGTAACAAGTTCGAATCTGTTGCAGTATGTTAATATTGCCCAATGCATTTGTATGTTATTTTATACCTTTAAAATCATTTTAACTAACCTGAATTGCTTGCAGTTGTATCTGTGTTTTATGCCACTGGTCTGAGGTATTTTTTACCCTCCTTGACAAAAATATCACAGCCTGTATCAAGTAAGCTATTGACTGCCGTTGGGATTTACTTGTTCTCTTTTCCCGTGCAATATCATCCTGACAACATAATAGCATAAAACTGATAACATCGGTTAACACAAACCTAATAACAACAACACAAACTTGATTGCAATGCTTTTCACATAAATTGGGCTAAGAATTGCACAAAAAATCGACTTTCAAGAATCAATTTAATTCACTGTATACACATGTATCTCTATATTATCCTTTGCAGATTTTTCCATTTTAAATGCTTCACTCGATCTTTGCAAAATTTAAAATCGTTTTTTAAAATAATTTGTTTTAGGCTTTTTGACTCCTTCACAGTGAGATTCTGACCAGAATCTAAACCCAAAACATAAAGTATCTCAGGATCTACTTCAAAACGACAAATTTTTTTAACAAACATAATTATACAGTGTGGAAAACACTAACTTACAGATTGTGTTAAACAAATGTTGTTGATATTTTACTAGAAATTATGACAGAAATAGAATGACAGGAAATAGATTATGTACAACGAAAATGTACTCACAGTCAGACATTTGTATTTTGCTAACACCATCCTTAGAAGAAGAAATATTAGCTGTTCTGTCGAGAGAGGAAGTTTCTGAAAATTGAGATAATTTTTAAAATCATGTACGTCAGTTAAAATAGACAAAAAAAACAGACTTAGGCTCAAATAATTCAAATTGTGAAGGCATTTGTGCAAGAATACTCTTCTAAATATTATACATAATTAATGGAATTTAATTTTGATACCACATTATGCCAACTTGTTAAATACAGTATTAAATAATAGTAAAAAACAGGGTAAAATGAGTTTAACACTAACGGGGTAAAATGAGTTTATTTTTTCTTTTAATTTTGCAGACTTGACTGTCAACCATTACAGAAAATAGTACATTTCAAAAAAAAGGAAAATAAAAACCTACACATGGATTTCCCTTTGCTTTTGACTCATTCACCTCTTCAGATAGAGACTTCAGAAGACCAACATCAAGCTCCTCGAAAGATAAATGTGAATCTAGTAGATGATCTATCTTTGTTGCCGACATTTCAAAAGGATGAAAATAGTTCTCTACAGATTCACCGCTGGGCCGAGCATGTGAAGGTTCTATTGAACTATAAGATGAGTTACATGTACTGGTACTACAACCATCACAAACCGAGCATCGCGATTGGGCAATCATAGAGTCTTCACAAGAGCAGCTTGAACAGAATGAAGGGGTATATCTTCTTCTGCGCCCTTCACCTGAATCAATATTCCTTGAAGTTTGGTTCCCGCTGTAAGAATTATGCCCATGTTGTCTTTCACTACTTTCTGGTTCACAAAGTTTACTTTGAAACCTGTCTTCACCAACATTAGAGTGTGATGTGAAATCTGACAAACTCAGAGGTGATTTCTCTACATCTACTTCATTCTCTGGAATGATCTGCATCTCTATTCCAACAATATCCATCTTTTTGAAAGATTCATTATTTAAATCAAGTGTATGTTTTTCATTTAAAGTGTTGGAAGCATAACTTTTCACTGTCTCAGAATTTTCTTTTTGTTTATCATGTGTTTTGGTGACCCCCACATATGTCTCTTTCAAATGTCTTTCAAAAGGAGTTTCAAGGCCTACCTTACCATCGAAACTTCCTGTGTCATTTTTTGTATCATGCTCATATTCTTCATCACAATTACCAGATTTTGCATCAGTATTTGATTTAGATACTTCAGACAGAATGGGGGAGGTCAGAGGACTGTAAGCGGAGTCTTGTAACAAAGGGTTCCTTGTCTGACGATAAAATGGTGATAAATCTGCCAAGGATACATTCTGTGGTCTTGTGAATGTTGTCTTCAAGGGAGGTAATTTTCGATCTGGCGTCAGGAACATCAAATGTGAACCTGAAAAATAATTCATATAAATGAGATTAAAACAAACTATTGATATACGAAGCACTCGATGGAATACCATAAATAAATGTCTTTGTTTAATCCAAATGTATTCATTAATCAGATACTAGCAAAATTAATGGAGAGCTCATTTGAGGACAACGCTTATATAGTGATACCATTGCAAATTAGAACATTAGTGCATGTTTGGATTACTGTGAAACTGACAGGGACACAGTAACCATTCCATGGGAAGTGGTGTATATGTAATTTTTATGCGAAATTTACAGATGGGCGTAATTAACATAGTTACATGCATTTATTTACATACATGTAACCGTTCAGAAATTTTCACTATTTAGCGGAGATGATGTGTAAGTGGCCGGATAGCTCAGTTGGTTGAATTGCAGAATGGTATTCCTTGTCAGGCTGCACATTTTCTCACCCTGTGACTTTTGGCAGTCCAAACGTACCGGGCAGTGAATGCATATATCACAGAGTTTAATTAGCAACGCTCTGTAACCCTGAGAAATTAGAGGATGAGTTTTTCAATATAGCAGGAGAGTATGTCACGGTTCAGAACTGTATAATATTTAGGGGAGAAGATGTGTAACTGTAAGTGGCCATATAGCTCAGTGGGTAGAGCCATGGAACAGTAATCCTCTTTTCTAGGGTCCAAGGTTCGGTAAGCCCAACAAATTGTGCGCTTTAGGGCTTTTTATTATATAGATGATGATCGCCCTTCAGACATCTATGAAATATCAGATTATGAAATCGGTCTGTCTTGCAGTCAAAATATTGAGACTAAGGTTCGGTCAGGCTGTACATTTTTCTCACCCTGTGACACATTTTATCTGGAGCCCTGCATAAAGACATTTTGTAATGATATAGTTTAATACTTCGAACATTTCATTATTTCCCATTACATGATAATCAGATTAGTGCATCAAATTATGTGATGGTGTGACCTATTTTAACTGTTTAAGCCAGTAGCCCGGGGTTCTATGATATCACGGTACTTAACGTTTATCGGAAAATATTTAAATATAAATATCATAAATTAATGAGATTTTTTTCCATCTTATAATTTAACAATTTCCAGAACTGTTTGTCAAAAAATTATTTCAAAAGAACCAATAAAAATGACATTTTTTAGAATATTTTCAATGTCTGCCATTTTTGGGAAATTTCAGAGGAGGTTACTACGGTATCAAGGTAAATCCCCAAAAAGCAAATATGGAAGGATAGATGGGTCAAAACTTTCAAGTTAAGTTGTGAAAAACTTCCAACAGCTAACTTGCTATAAAATTAAAACTATATGAACGGACTATATGTCAGTATATGTGTTTATAACATATTTTAATTGACTGTGTAAAAACCATTAAGGAAAATGGTAGTCAAATATGAAGGTTTTATAAAATAGTTTTCTTGCCACAAATACATTCATTATTCACCAAATTAAATTCATTGGCAGGTGAAAATGAATCTAGTGTGCAAGTTTTACAAATATTAGCATCATCAGGTGTTGCTTTTACTAGCAGTCACAGAAAATTTAAATGCCTTGATATCATAGAACCCTTGATATCATAGAAACAGAGTATATGTAAATAATTTTTATATTTACTAAAAACTTAAAACAGTGGCTCTTTGGATTAATTTCTTTTTTATTTTTATATATGTCTTTGCAAGCAATTTTGTCATTACTGTGAAATTGATTAAAAATAATCGATACACAAGGTAAATTATTATGCAGGCTAGGTGAAACTTTTCATTTCGTTTTCTCATGTGACAAGCATACACTATAGTGAAATAAATTCAGGCAAATTATGTCGCAACTCTAAGACTGCTTTAACATTACCTTTGTAAATCTGATCACTATTTTTCTTCGGATCCAATTTTTGCTGTTTAGACATCCTGAATCTCAATTTTGCCCTTTTCTCATTCGGAATGTATGTCATCGGACATTTTCATAGGATATCACAGATAATATCAGAGAAATCCGAAGGTAAGACTGGTTAATTCCGGAAATGCATAAATTTCTTATAACCAGTCAAAATAGCCATTCACAACAGACATTTTCGATTCTGAACTCTGAACTGTATTCATTTCATCTGTTCAGTAAGTGTATTTTCGAATATATGGTTGCGTTCACAAGTGTCATTCGTATGTATCGTGTCCAGCACTATACATGTTTTAATAATTTGAATTTCAAGATTTATTTTTCTTCGCTTTTCGGCCCAAAGACGGTTCGACCCAAATTATAACCACGACGGTTTCGGACTTAAAATTATCGGCCATTACCAAATTAGGATTGTTAATAGTCAAAATATATTTGTTATTTAACGAGTATCATTTTCAAAACTTATTCATTTTAATTTATAATATTTTCAAATTGTATATATGTATAATTAAACCATTCCAACACGGCGGCACGAAATACCCAAATATACCCAAATACACCCAAATATACCCAAATACACCCAAATATACCCAAATATTGCCCAAATATACCCAAATATAGCAATATTTATTTTTGTTTGTATAAAATATAGATTATAATGAGAAATAAATAAATATTTATAAAATGACATGACTAAGCCTGCTATAACTTTCATTCATTCCGTTGAAATGGGCAGTTAAGATGTTGTAAGAAAATAAAGTTGTGACATTTGCTTATCTACAATATCGCTTCTTTATGAATGCAATTTTAATTCAAGATATGATATTTGTTGTCTACACTTACATTTTTAAGGTGTAATTTTGTTGAAATTTCATATCATAATAGAGGAAGAAGTCCATGTTATTAAAAAAAAAGCTTTAATGGAGTACATATACTGTATCTTGGTTCAAAACACAATGATAGGAAAATGTATATTTGGGTATGTTTGATTATATCTTAGTGAAAGTGTATATTGTATTCATGATTAAAACAGCACTTTTTTAGTATAAAACATTTATTTTTAGTATAATTGGACAATATTTGGGTATATTTAGGCAATATTTGGGCAATATTTGGGTATATTTGGGTGTATTTGGGTATATTTGGGTATTTCGTGCTGCCCTTCCAACACCAGTTCAAGTATAATATCCATTACATCACAAAATAGTTTTTCAAGCCTTTCAGTTTCAGATACAAATGTGACCCCACACCCCCACACTAGTACTTCCAAACCACAAACTCACAATTATGTTTCGAAAATTAAAATTATTTGTGTAAATTGCCAATCTATTGTGAACAAAAAGCATGAATTTCAAAGTATGATTCTTTCTCAAAACCCTGATGTTGTCACCATAACAGAGTCTTGGCTGAAAAAAGAGCATTTTACAAGTGAAATCTTTCCAACGTCCCTAGGGTACACAGTCTACCGAAAAGATAGACAAACCGGAAAAGGAGGTGGTGTACTAATACTTGTAAAAAATAACTTTATCTCATGTGAACAACCAAAACTAAGCACTGACTGTGAAATTTTATGGGTTAAGGTAGAAATTAAAGGTAACAAACCATTCTACATCGCATCCTACTATAAACCACATGAAAACGACACAAAAAGTACACTTGAATTTGAAAAATCACTAGACTTAACAAGAAATCTTAAAGGCACAAAAATAATTCTAGGAGACTTTAACTTTCCAAAACTTACATGGGACTCAGAACATAATTATTCTTACAAATCTGGCTTTAACTCAAACCCCACTTATGATAAATTCCTTGAAGTCATCGAAAATCATAGCCTTACTCAAATGATAAATGAAAACACAAGACACAACAATATCTTAGATCTCTTTTTAATTTCAAACCACACACTTGTCAACAAAACAGAAATAATCCCAGGAATATCAGATCATGACATCATCACAACAAGTTTACACGCAAGACCAATTATAAACAAACAAAAACCAAGAAACTGCCCAATCTACAAAAAAACCAACTGGCCTGAATTTAAAAATCATATGCAGATATTAAGCCAAGAAATCATACATAAAGTTGATACACTTTCAGTTGAAGAACTATGGACCCAATTTAAATCAACAATTGAAACTGTAATTACTAAATTTGTTCCAATAAAAAGAATAGGATAAAAAAAATCACTACCCTGGATAACAAAAGCAATTAAAAAACTCATGACAAAAAGAGACCATCTATACCAAAAATTAAAAAAACATAAATCAAATCATGAACTTAGACAAAAATTAAAAAAATTGAAAGCACTTATCAAAACTCATATCAAAACATCTTTTGATCAACACTTAGAACACATATTAGAACTTGATGACAATGATCCCACAGACACCCAAACTAAGTTTTCTACTAAAAAACTGTACTCCCACTTAAAAAACTCCAAACAAGATTCCCAAAATGTAACAACTCTCATGGGAAAGGGAGTGGGACATGGAATTCAACCCCTCAAAATGTCAAGTCCTTCACATCACTAAAAACAAAAAAGTCATCAACAACAAGTACTTCCTTCATGGCCAAGCTTTAACATCAGTTCCTAGCTCAAAATACCTTGGCCTTGACTTGTCCACAGACCTGAACTACAACACACATATCTCAAGAATTACATCAAATGCAAACAAAACCCTAGGATTCATAAAACGAAATATCAATACAAAAAAATGAAAAAGTAAAACAACTTGCTTATAAATCCCTAGTAAGACCCCAGTTAGAATACGCATCAACTGTTTGGAGCCCCTACACACAATCAAACATCCAAAAAATAGAGATAGTCCAAAGACGAGCGATACGCTGGGTAAAACAGGATTACTCCCCTTTGTCATCAGTTACAGCCATGCAGAAAGATCTTGGCTGGCGTTCTCTCGAGCATCGCAGACTAGACTTTAGACTTATTATGTTTTTTAAAATTTACCATAACCTAGTAGCCATTAGCCTTCCCACCTACATTAAAACTCCATCTAGGCTTACTAGACATATGCATCCCCTCTCTCTTAAGAAAATACAGGTTACATCAGACTACCATAAGTTCTCCTTCTTCCCCCACTGTATCACACTTTGGAACCAGCTCCCAAGGAACATTGTCACCCTGCCTGATCTAGATCAATACAAACAGGCAGTGGTTAAGATACAGTATTAGTTGACTTGTTGTGTTTTTACTTTTAAATCTTTCTTTCACCCTTACTAACAAAAATATTTTAACAATGACTAGAAGTTTTCAATGTCTCTCACTGTCCTGATCATGTTCATTTTCAGGTTTTTACTTTCTCTCACACCTTTTACTAACACACCGACGCGCACAATTTCCTGCCTATAACACTCGCGAGAGGGGTTGGCAGTATTCAGAGATAGATAGATAGATATATATTATTATTAATTTAATAGATCTATCTAGTATTATCTACATTAATTGTAATTATAATTTAAATATGAAAATATGAAGACTTAGAGACTTGCTATATACTATGATGCAAGCCAGTACTGCTAGACAGCTGTATTTGAAGGCCTATTGGAGTCATGTACAACTTACCTAGTATCCAGTAGGGACTAGTCAAAATATTTTGATGTGCCAAAGCTAGATTCTGCGATATTTTAGTTCTGGGTCAGTAGCCTATATGGGGATATTGCCCATACACAATTATATTCACGAATTTGAAAACCTAGCGAAATGCTGTTTTCTGGTACTTTCTGTACATAGCTCAGGGAAATTCACCTAATGGAGTCAGTGTTATAATGCATTACAGACTCTATGTTTTGGCCTTTTTGAATTAAAGAGAAATAAAACATCTTTGTAAGAAAATAATTAAATGTAAACATCATTGTACTCGTATATGTATGAATAATTCTATACAAAAAAAGTAAATACACATGTTTACGAAGAAAATATCTCAATTTTTTATTATGGAAGATGCCACTACGACTGTTTTAATTTTATTGATTTTCATTATGAACAATTTATTTTTTGAAAAATTTGCAATGTACACGTGTACTAAGATTTTAAAGGAACATTGATAATTTTCAAACACATTAATGATAGAGAAATAGAAATATCATGTAAAAGTGTTATGTACTTTATTTGGAGTAATTCCTCAGAGCTAAATCCGTTTATAAGTAATTATAAGATAAGAAATGGCATCTCAATAGTTCCACAGGGACTCGGCATATACATGTATATACAGTATATATTTTTTTCTAGAAATACATGTACATGTGCCTGAAATTAGGAACATAGCTTTATACTTCAGTTCTTGTTTTTAAATCATGGATTATGCCTAAAATCATAATGGTGTTTTCTTTTGTTTTTCAGTGATACAGTAAAGAAACCATCTCAAAGGGTCATAACCAGCAAGACATGTTTAAAGAACTCACTCTCATTGTTATTGAAACAAGATTGTAAATTACATGATAGTGCAGTCAAAGTGATTTTGTTATTGAAGGAGCAGATCAAGTAAAGATTATGGAAAATCCTTTTTTTTCTCCTTAAAATACAATATAATATTGACTCAGAAATACAGGTTACTCATGCAAATGGAGCAACAGGAATGCAAGGTGTTGATTCTTCAAAAGAAAACAAATGCTTAGACCTTAAGAAGACATTGGCAGTTAAGTCAATTAGGTTTCACTTGAACATATAGCTCAGTTATGTCGCAAATTATGATAAAATAGACTCTAGGCTGATGACATAGGAGCATAGTGTAGTTAGTGTAATGGAAGCCAATGTTATAGATGAAGAAGGTGACAGAACAGAAAAGAGACTGTCGAGACAAGCCTCAAAGGAAGGAAATGATGATGGAGCATACCACAAGTGCCAACTTTGCAACAAAAGTTTTATAGAAAGACTAACTTTAGACACACATGTTGAACAGTGTGACCCATTCAATGATTCCACTGACACAAGAAAGAGACACCAAATTTCAAATTCTGATATAAAGAAAAGTGATACTTATAAAAGTCATGATGAAAAAGTTGATGAAAAAGGACAAGGACAGTCCAGACATGGGAAAGGATTTTATGAAATAATTGTGAAAGAGAATATAGAAGTCAAATCCATGAAAGGTAATATTGATGCAGAAATACAAGTTACTCATGCAAATGGAGCAACAGGAAAGCAAGGTGTTGATTCTTCAAAAGAAAACAAACTTGAATCACCGAAATGCCTACAACAGGGGAAAGACATAAAAATGGTTGCTAATAGAAATGTAAATGATGATATAACAGAGTCAGAAAGTGCTGCTGGTGCTACATGTAGTAATAATGTAAGTAAATCAGGTCGTAAAAGAAAGATAAAATCTTTTGACGACTATGAAACAGACTTTTCCTTTATCAAGGGCCCTACCAGGACTGACAAAGACCTAGTAAAGAAAATTACAGCTGAATGTACTGGTAAAGTTAATGAATATAAAGAGGGTAATGATATTGAAGATAAGAGTGGATCTGGTTCAGATCTAGTAGACAGCAGTAATACAACAGCAGCTGTAATTTACTTGTGTCCAGTATGCTCAGAGGAAGATGAAGACCTAGGCAACATTCAGACTCACATAAAACTACAGCATGATCAAGAACAGCTTTCTTGGGAAGTTCTTACTGATAAATGCAGCAAATTGGGAGGTCAGCCTAGAGATGCTGCAACTCGAGTACTGAAGAAGCAGAAAGTATTATGTCCATTCTGCAAGGAAAATTGTCGGACATCAGAGCAATTGAGATTACATGTGAAAGGTTTCCATGGTAATAAAATATAAATAAAGAGATGACATGTATATGTATAACTATTGCTATTTTATTTTAAAGCTGCATGCCTCCAGATAAGCCAAAATGTTTCAAGAAAATCAACCTTGATAAAAATAAATGAATTTTAAGAGAAGTAAAAATATTCACAATTCAAGAAATAATTTACAAGTTTTATGCAATTAATGAATGATTTTGCAGTATTTATCACCAAATTTCTACCATGTGACTAACACAGTAACTGCGATTTTGCATAATCTGAGCTATTTTATTCATTTTGGTAATTTTCTTTGATTTTACATACCTTATGTTTATATTTATTTTTAATGTCAGGTAAAAGTACTGTTGATTCAGATATTATTTTAATGGTGTTTTTTTTTATTTCTCTAGAATGTCCTCTAGTCTGTTGTGGTATATGCCAACTGCCCTATGCATCAAGAAAGGCTGCAGCATTACACATGAAGAAGTGTCATTTCAAATCACAGCACATATGTATAGACTGTAAGGAAGGGTTTACGACAAATCAAGACTTGATAAAACATAGAATTACACTTCACCAAAAACAGACACCAAGTAAAATGGATTTGGAAATTGAAGGAAATAAAAGTAAACAGTCAGAAACATATGAAATGAATGATGTGGACCATGAACATGCAGCTAGTGAAGAGCCAATTGTAGAAATGAAAACTGAGGAATTTAAAAGAGATGAAATTTCCAAGGTTATGTCTTCTAAAACACTTAATAATAGAAATGATTCTAATGTTTTGAAACAAATGACATCATCAAAATGGAAAAAGACAACAGTTTCTTGTCCAATCATCATCAAATCTGCAAGAGTAATGCCGAAAGCAATTGATATTGAAAGCAAGGAAAGCGATGAGGAGATTAGAAGTGAAGAAGTAGGACTGACTAAAGGAAAAACGCAATGCTCTAATTCTGAATTAGATGTATCTGATCTTGAAGAAGAAGATATTGGAGATGAAATTCTGTCTGATTTTGATAATGAGTTTAATGAAGAGCAAAATGACAACCAAAATCCAAAATGCCATATAGATTTCTCTAAAATTAAAGATGTGAAATATAAATGTTGCTATGACTATTGTGGATCAGTTCTGCAAAACTTTGGCTCTTGGAAGACACATATAGTTTCACATTTAACAAATAAAAAGAATGATTCCAAGTATGCTCCACTGCAGTGTATTGAATGTGGTTATTCTACCAAGTTAAAGCCTGTTTTCATACAACATTTGCTGACTAAACATAGTCTTCTAGAAAGCGTTCAAATAAACCTAGAACATTGTCAAATCCTAGATAAGAAATCTTCTGAACAGGTGAAGATAATAACGTGTGTATTTTGTTGCCTTACAATGGACAGCAGACATTTCTTAGCTCAACATAAATGTTTTAGAAAGAAAGTTCATTTTTACTGTCCATTTTGCAAAAGGAAAGATTCAAGATTTGAGAATATGCAAGAGCATATAAAAGAAGACCATTCTGAGGAGACAATTCACCGAAAGGTTCTTGGAGAAAAGTTTCAGAGTTTAAGAACTGCTCAACATGATCCAGCTTATAGTATTAACAATACTGATACAGAATGCAGTATATGTAACCAGGAATTTCAAACAAATGATGAACTGAAGGGACATGTTAATGAAATACATGGTAAGATTTTAGATGGTTTTCTTCATCAAATTTACTATGTGGAAGCTTTAATGAAATTTATGCTTTATACATTGTAGCTCAGTATTTGTCTGAATTTGGGTTTCTTTAGCCAAGTCTTGCCGGTATCTGGCTATAGATAATTGTTATTTAATGTTAATGGCCCCCTCCATAGTCAATAGTTTACTGTTTGTAGAGAGATTGGATATAACATGTTAGGAAGCTATCCATCTAGCTTATTGAAGAATTTATGCCTAGAATTTATAAACAGAGTAGCACCTGCAGTCTTCCTGCGCAAATAAAGTTTGTAATCTGACGAGGCTGTATAATATTGGCAGACTTATGTTTAGCCCAACTTTAATTTGCGTTCTTGCTTCAGTTATGTTGTCGTTGATGTTGCTGTCACCTTGGTCATATTTTTTATCTTGGAATCTATAACCCAAAGGACAAGACCTTTCAGATGGTTTGATAACATTTGAAACAATGCTTGCTTTAATTGAGACATATTTGTTATTCACCATGGATTCACTCTTGGACAAAACAATACTCATGGCAAAACTGACATGTTGATTTTTTCAAATATGACCTGGACATTAAAATGATCTTGACTGCCATTGACCATTAAGGTCAAGCTATTGAATTTTGCTTAAATTGTTATAACCTTGTTTAAATTGTTATTTATTTTTTTTTAATTTTACTAATATTTGAACCTAAGGCCACTTTTGACTAAACTGAAATGTATATTTATTTAAGTTAGACCTTTAGAATGATCTTGACCATCAAGGTCAAGCTATAAAACTTTGTTTCAATTGAGATTACTTTGTTTTTCTTTTACTAATTTTTTCATATGTGACCAAACAAAACTATATATATAAATGACAAAATTCATATGTTGGGTAATTTAGATGTCACCTTTAAACCCTAAAACAACCTTGACCGTCAAGGTCATATTATTGAATTTTGCTTAAATTGTGATAACTTTATGTTTATGTTACTTATTGAAAAGCATGTGGTAAAACTTATTAATTGCAGAAAAAAATATGCAGATTTCTTTTGATTTCATAAATCTTGTTGTTTTCTTCAGCTGCCAAGCCTTTCAGTTGTGGTGTGTGTAGGCAGTGCTATGGACGGTACTGTGCTGTGAGAGATCACATGAAAAAAACCCACTCGTTACCAATGGCATGTCAATATTGTAAGCGTGGATTTGGAGATAAAGCAGATTTGGCAAGACATGAGGCAACACATCTTAAAACCAAACCATTTCAATGTGATTTGTGTTCAGTTAGGTTAGGATTTATTTTCATATGCATGAAGCTTTAAAACTTTAGTGGTAATAATACCACTATAGGGTATGGAACTTGTCCGTCTGTATGTCTGCCCATGCTGTAATCAAATAAGTGTCCACTTAATAACTTTATAATTATTAGGTTGTCTTCATACTTGTAAGGGATGTAGCACCTTCTTATTTAAAGGTCATTAGGTCAAAGGCCTCAGTGACAGTGCTAATTCCTGAGATTCACATAACTTGAGAAGAAATTCGTCTAGGTTTGTAAATCTTATTTGGGCATTTTCTGTGGTCAGTACATAAGACCTTTTTTTATTTGTTAGTTAAAGACACATTTTTATGCCTCCGCCATATAATGGCTGGGGCATATAGTGTTACCCTGTTTCGTCTTTTTGTCATTCCGTCATCATCAGTTTCTGTCCATTATCTTAGTAACGGTTGCACACATTCAACTCAAATTTTGCATATGGATATGTCATGAGAAAATACAGGTCAATTTGGTCATGGTTCTATGATTTTTGGCAGAGTTATGCCCCTTTTACTTTGAAAATAGTATGAAATTTTCAGTTTCCGTTCATTATCTCCCCAACGGTATTACACATTCAACTCAAACTTGAAATATGGATATGTCAAAGGAATGCGCAGATCAAGTTCAAATTTGGTCGTGGTTCAATGATTTTTGGCTGAGTAATGCCCCTTTCAAAAAATATGAAATTTTCAGTTTCTATTTATTATCTCCCCAACAGTACAACACATTCAACTCAAATTTGACATATGGATATGTTTTTGGAATGCGCAGGTCAAGTTCGAATTGGGTCATGGTTCAATGATTTTTGGCTGAGTAATGCCCCTTTCAAAAAATATGAAATTTTCAGTTTCTGTTCATTATCACCCCAACAGTGTTACATATTCAACTCAAATTTTACATATGGATATGTAAAAAGGAATGCACAGGTCAAGTTCGAATTTGGTCATGGATCGATGATTTTTGCCCCTTTAACTTTGAAAAAAAGGAAATTTTCAGTTCACATTCATTATCTCCCCAACAGTTGTACATATTCAACAACAAATTAAAGATATGGATATGTAATAAGAATGCATTGGTCATGTTCGAATTTGGTCATGATTTGATGGTAGCTGACAGAGTTATCCCTCTTGAACTTTGAAAAAAAATCAGAAATTTTAAGTTTCCGTTCATTATCTCCTCAATGGTTGTACATTTTTGTAAACATTCAACTCAAATTTGACAAATTGATACATCTTAGGAATAAGCAGTTCAAGTTTGAATTTGGTCATGGTTCAATGATTTTGGACAAACTTATCTTTCTTGAATGTTGGAAAAATTTTGAATTTTCAGTTTCAGCACTCATACTTTTGTGGAAATGTATGTACCCATTATTTTGGCTACAAATATGCATCATATGCAATTTACAAAAGGTTAACACTGAATAGTTTCAGTGCCTTGAACTTTGTATAAAAATGGTTTGTGTTAACATTGAATAGTTTTAAGGGCTTTGAACTTAAAATGAAAAAAAATAATTTGTGCAAACAAATTTGGAACTAGATATTATAACATCTGAAATTTTGGTTGCATGCGGGGGCATCCATGGCATGATGACACATTTCTAGTTTTGAAAATTCCTGTATTGATTTGTAGATAAAATAGACTGTTAGAAAAAGTAGGATTAATGTGTGATTTTGAAAATAAATAGCAAACTCCTTAATAAAGAGGGGTTTATGGGTTTGAGCCCTACTTGGTTTATGACCATGTTTCTTCATATGACACCAGTACTGGCAGGTTCCCGGAAACAGATTCCAAAGTAATTAATATGTTGTAAGAACTTGTTCCGCAATCAAGCTGAAATAGATATGTTTAAACCAAACCCCTTGAAACTTTGAAGGTTTGCGAAATAGATAGTTATATAACAAGATGTGTTGCTAGTACTTGTAAATGAATTAGATTAATCTATAGATCTTTAAACAACGAGTACAGCGATGTCTGTTGCATTTTGATACCCTACCAGTTTTAAGTACAATGTTCAGTTTAGAGTAAACAAAAATACCTTGAATATTCTTTGGTAGTTTAAATGCAATGAAATTTTTAAGTTGTTAGGTTCTTGTTTAACTATCAAGCACTGATAAGCTTAAGAAATTTTTAAAGTGTTCAGGCTCTTGTCTATTATCAAGTACTAACAAACTTATAAAATTCTTAGAGTTGTTTTACTATCAAGAATTGATAAACTACCAGTATTGTCATTTCACTGATAATACATGTAGTTAAACATGTTGTATGACAGGCATATTAGAAAATATGAAATGCTTAGACATGAATTATGAATTGTTATTTAATTTCATTCTTTCATTCAGTTATTTTAATGGAAAGCTTCAATTTCTAATATCCAATAATTAAAATCAATACATTTTCACTGTGTTTGATTCTTGTTAGTTGTTTCTACAGTTGTGGTTATAGATGTAAATGTAAAATGTCAGATTTTATGAACTATTGTTGCAATTTTATTTTACATTTTTAGGTTCTCAGACCAAAAAGGTCTCACTGTACATCAGCGCTTCAAACATACAGAATGTTCAACTCCTCATTCAGATCAGAAAGCATTGACAAGTTCAGGGACAGAATCAAGGCAAGATACTTTTATCTGTGATATTTGTGGACTGACATTATACACACAGCTACAGTATAGAAACCATGCCAAGAATCACAAAGTGGTTAATCAGGACAAAGTTTCACAAATAAACTGTGAAATTTGTTTCCAAAATTTCACTTCTAGGAAAACATATAGGAGGCATCTATGTACAAAATCGTTAGATGCAAGCGGTCCACAGACATTCAAGGGGCAGAGTGACTCAGTGCAATCAGTAAGAGATATTTTTGAAAAGATTAAACAAAATCCAACACCTGGCACTGATGCTGTGGTTCAGTGTAGTTTGTGTCAGAAAAACTTCAGCAAAAACAAATATCTATTTAACCATATAAGACATGTCCATCTTCCAAATGAAGGTAAAAAATTTCATTGCAATATTTGCAGAGCTGGGTTTGCCAGAAAAGCACAATTACAATGCCATATTAGATCACATACGAAAACAAAACCGTACATGTGTAAGATATGCAGGAAACAATTTCGTCAGCTTGGTCATGTTAAAGTCCACTTGTTGTCTCATTCTGCCAAATCTGTTTTTAATTGTGAGCTTTGTGCACAAGTATTTAAGACAAAGGATACATTGAAGAGTCATATCTATAAACACTGTGATGTTAACCCATATAAATGTTTTATAACATCCTGTAATAGGTCATTTGTATCATTTAATAATCTTGTACTTCATGTCCGAAACTGTGACAACAATCAGTTGCCAGATAAATCTTTTGAGTGTAAACTTTGCTCTAATGTGAAACTAGAAGACATAAAAACAGGATTAGCTCACATGAAAAGTCATAGCAAAGATGCTTTTTATAAATGCAGCATATGTTCTCACGACTTTACGGCATATAGAGCACTCTACAACCATAAAGCAAAATTAAAACACTTTACTGAGTCAGAAATAGAAAATGGAGCAAGTCAAGCTATCCACACGCAGAACTTTAAAACAGAAGAAGTAAATGATGATATAGATATGGCAGAACTTCAAGAGCAGTATGAATTCACTCCAGATACATTTGAGTTACAAGAGATGAATGAAACTTGCAATCCAGAGTCTTCTGACCACAATGTTGCTGAAGAGGATGAAGAAAACAGAGTTATTGACACAGAAGAGTTAATGGATATAGCAGAACAGTTGACACATATGGCACAAGGAAATGTTCTTAGTGATGAGAACTTAGAAGTAAAAATCTACGAAAATGATGGTAACAATATAGTTGAGTCTGTTGAGACTGTAATTGAGGATTACAATGGAGGATTGTTTGTTGCTCCTGCTGTCGAGATGTCAGTACAAACATCTAAATATAGTAATCAGTACAATCCATTGAATAATGGGCTTACAATTTGTGATGACACCAATTTGCTGAATGCAGATTTGTTACATGGCCGGAATAAAGATCTTGATGGAAAAATAACCAGTAGTGATGCACCAGATTTAAAGTTTTCACAGGAAGATGATAGGGATTTAACTGTACAGTATAGAAGTGGGAATTTTATTGAAAAGGATGATTATCATATTGAAGTACTTGCAAGTCATCCAGTTATAGATGAGAGTGCAGTGCTAGTGTCAAAAACATTTCACCAAAAGAAAAGGCTGACCAGTGAATATAACACAGGAACTGGAGTAAGGACTGGAATAGAAGACAATGAAATGCAGTTAAATAACACAGTTACTGGGAGAGATGATTATAAGATGCTTGAATTTAGCACAGAGGCTGGGAGAGATGATGAAAAGATAATTGAGACTCCTGCGGTAGTAAATGATGAGATTCAGCCAGGGATAGACACTGTTTGTGTGGAAATGCTTACCATTCCAACAATATATGATGAGCAAGGAAGAGAAGTTAAAGTCAATGTCATTAATGAAGAGGGACATGAAATCCCTATTCAAAATAATCCAGAATTATTACAAGCCCTGCTTACCACCGGAAATTACTCATTAGGAAGTAATCTGTCAGATTCTTTGATGAATAAGCTCGCTAAAGACTCAATGTCTGATGTAAAAGAGTCACAAGATTTACAGAGGAGTTCATGTGAAACTGAATTTGAAAGTTCTGACTTCAATATTCAAAACAATACTGAAATTTATGTTATAAATGAAGTTCAAAATGTTGAAGATCAAGGCAATTCTGATGCAACAAATAAGATATTCACTGCCAACCGAAGAGCAAAGAAACTAAAGGCAAATATTTCCAGCAGTGACAGAAATATTGACAATGTTCCAGGTGAGATAACCGACATGGATACCTCTGTCAGTGATGGGAATGTAAATTACAAAGTAAAGCTTAACTATTATGAGGACAGAAGCAAGAACAAAGAAGTATATCATCTTAAATGTGATGTATGTTCACGGCGGTTTAGCAGGCTTAAAGATCTGAATCACCATAAGAAAATCCATTTACCTAATGATGAGAAACAATTTAAGTGTAAACAGTGTGGTAAAGGGTATACAAGTAAGAAAACTTTGTTTTCACATATGCTTATTCACAGTGGAGACCGACCTCATAAATGCAATCATTGTGATAAAAGTTTCAGACAGCTTGGACATTTACAAACACATCTACGTATTCATACAAACTACAGGCCGTTCAAATGCATCAATTGCGAAAAGACATTTGCTACGAATAGCCAGTTGAAAAAGCATGTGCAAAAACATGGTGTTCATTTTAATCAAGGCTTAGATAATTGTGTAGCCTGTCTGATATGTGGGAACTCGTTTGCAGACGAAAAACATCTTAAAATTCACAAGTTAAAGCACGTAAGTGTTGCAGCTCAAAATGAGCTCATCAAAAACTACAATGCTGTTGTAGAAAAAAAAGAGACAGCTAGCGTGGAAAAGTCTTTAAATAACCAACATATGTGTGACGTATGTGGCCAGCTGTTTAATTCACTATCAAACTTTAAATATCACAAGGAAATTCACCTCCAAGAGCATAAACAAGCATGTACTGAGTGCGGAAATGAATTTCTTACCAAGAAACGCTTGCAGGTTCACATCAATCAAGTTCATTCATCTGGTAACAGGTGGCAGTGTGATTTATGTGGCATCAGTTTTAAACTGAGGACAAGTCTTAATACCCATGTTAGACATATACATAAGGATCCAAAATACCAATGCACTAAATGTAATCAAGAGTTTCATCGTAGATATGTATTTCTTCAACATTTGCCATTATGCATTGGAGAGGAGATTCTGCAACAGGGTCAATAGAAAATTATTTAAACTCATTTTGTTACTTACCAGTTTAAGATACATGTATATGTTGAAATTAAAGGTGTCAGTAACATAATATTATTTATAGAAGTAAGTTACACAATGTATCAAAGTTTGTAACCCTGAAATTTATTATCTTAAGTTAGGATATTGAAGAGGACATGCGACTTTTAACTTCTCTGTTGAAATAAAAAAAAAAATTTAAGTAACAATGTTCGGCAAATCACATATGTATAATGTAATATGAAAGTAAGCTGCTTCGTTTCATCAAATTTATTTTAAGTATAACTTTTCCCATATTAACATACCTATGATACAGAGGTTATTTATATAACATGAATGTTGAAATTTATCCGACCGTGTCTGCCCACTTAGTTTGATAGGGAGTGTATCGGATTTGTAATCTATGGGTGGCTTGCTGGATCCTTTTGAGAGGCCACATTTCTCCATGACAAGGAGACTTACGATCATTTGTCTCACCACTGATGTGGAATTACATGATTGGGTAGTCAGTCACTTTTTGAGAAATTTGTTATAATTTTTTAGTTATACAGGAAAGCCTTATATGTTAACCGACTGCTAAGATATGACTTAAAAGGTTGAAAAGGATACTTGTTATATAAATCCATAGCCAAACTGTATAGAGCCTATTTTACATTTTCTCCTTATTATTTGATTCCTCTAGTATATATGTATTTGATATTATAATGATATTCAATGAAAGCTATTATTCCTCAAAGCTAGGATTTTTTATAAATTCGTTGTTAAGAATTGAGAAAGGTTTATATGTCTGTTTTCACTGAATGTCATAATTATAAACGTTAACTAGTGATGCATATGAATTTGTGTTAATTAATTGGTGACATGCTTCTTTTTACGCAAATGTTGCCAAACTTTGTTTTTATGAATTTTATTGGAAATTATTAAGGTTTGAGTTCACTGCAATTTTAGCTTACAACATATGTAATGTATGAAAACGAATATCTTTGAAAATAAACAAAATCTCTGTATCAGTGTTTGATGTGTTTATAAAGGGGAAAAATGTATGGCATTATATTTCAAGATTTCCAAATATAGTTATGCTCCTTAACACAAATGAAATTAAAAATTTACTGAAAAAACATTACCATTCTTTTACAAAAATCATTAGACAAACCTGCACATCTTGACAAAGACCATTATTTTCTTTTGCTGGTATTTTGATAGTTTCAATACTTATATGTTATTTCTGTCCATATTTTAAACTTGTGTTGTTTCCATGAAAAGATGTATAGCTTTGTATGATCGCAGGGTCGTTATGCAAACAATTAATGTAGCCTTTTCCTCGAACACTTTAAAAGGTTCCTACACGAAATTTGGTGTACTTTCGTATTATTAGAAGGTCTAATATGAAAGCTTTATTTTTTGTGTGGAGTTATGCCCCTTTTAAGCTTCTGAGTTATGCCCCTTTTAAACTCAGAAGCTAAATTTATGAAACAGTGGCTTCACTTTTACACATTGACTAACCTTATCAGCCATTGACTTTCCATATCCATTAGAGATTTCCAGGGCAACCATTGACTTTCCATAGCAAACAGTTATTCGATAGTATTGACCCTTCACATACACTGACTTAATAGCTACCATTAACTTTCCTTAGATGAGAAACCACTGACTTTCGTAGCAACTGTTGACTTTACATAGCAACCAGTTTTTAGCTCGACTATTCGCAAAACTTCACACACTTGCTCTCTGTGATTATTTAAGATGATTGAGAACAAATTTATGAAACAGTGGCTTCATTTTTGCATGACTAAGCTTATCAGCCATTGACTTTCGATTCCATTAGAGATTTCAAGGGCAACATTTGACTTTTCCATAGCAACAGTTATTCGATAGTATTGACCCTTGAATACATGCATTATATAGCTACAATTGAACTTCCCTTAGATGAGAAACCACTGACTTTCGTAGCAACTGTTGACTTTACATAGCAACGAGTTTTTCCATTCCAATCATTGACTATCCATAGCCTCCAAAGACTTCCATTGTACCATTAAAAACCATTGACTTTTAAGGTATTTCACCATACCAACATTCTAGTTTGCTTTTTATTTACTGAAGTTATCTATCTTTCACAAATTGAACTAGACAGATGATAACGATTTTTACAAAAACAATGAATTTGATCTCTGTTTACCTTGACTTTTGATTCAGTGACCTACGTTTTGTATTTACATGTATAGCTATGAACATTTATGCGCACAACTTCTGATTTCCTATATATTGACCGAATACCTGCTATTCATATCGGTATTCCCTAGTTATTAAGCCTTTATAGTCAGATGAGAGATATTGGGGCCATCAGATCGAGTTCTCTTGTCAGTTTTTTGTCCGATACTTTATGCCACTAACAACATTTAAAAAAATTTGGACATTATTTTGTCATTTAATAGTATCCTGCTAGCAAACATACTTTTATTAAGAGATAATTACCAAATTTTATATACAAAAATTTCCTCATGCATTCCGATTAGAGGCTATTCAATGAAACTGTTTATTTATTTATATATTTATTCAAAAACAGGTTTTTAATGAATGAAACAACAACAATAAGAGTATAACGCATCTTTTAAAACTAACTTGAACAAACTAAAACATGCATGTATATATTACGATTTTTTTTCATAACACTTCATGCAAATATACACTAAAAGTCTTAAGCGCTAGGTTTGAATGTTTCTCCAGAATTGTCTGTTTCCATTCAGCTAAAATAGACTGTTTTTGTAAATTGTACCATGTTTTTGTAGACACAAAACAGTTGAATTGATATTTCATTTGACTGAGATGATGCTTAAAACGTTATTGATTTATTTCTACAAATCTATGACAACATCACATGTGGCTTTTAAGCAAACACAACCTTCTTCGATTTCTTATTTGGTGACCTTGACGGATTTCTTTGCATTGACTTTTTAGGTTGTCTAGAACGACCACGTGACTTGCCTGGTGAATAATGCCTATTATGTATTGTATGTACATCAGTGTCTAACTCGGACGCATCTGTACCACTTTCTTTGTCATCTGGGCTTTTATTTTCTTCTTCCGCTTCCTTGACTTCTTCCTCGGTAGTGTTGTTTGTGTTATTTTCGTCATGAACGTACCGTGATTCTAAAGTCTCGTGCACTAATTCAAGAACTTCTACAGATGGGCTTATCAAAATCATTTGCTTGTTTTTGTGAAACAATGTATTTACTCCGTACTCTCTTTCTATTCTGTCTATCAACGGCATGATCCCTCCAGGTTGATTTTCTAGTTTGTGTACTGTCTCGTCTGCGATTCTCATCTGATAAAGGTGGCGGTACATGTGCCTCTGAAACAACGATGATAAATAAATTATGATGATGGTCACCGTGTATATCCAGTAACACAGGAATATGCAAATAACGCAGGAATTGTGCAAAAGTAACGCATAATTGTGCAATTTAGGGGCAAAAACCAGCACGCGATAAGTAAATGGACAAATATTTTGTATTGTACACCAAATTGGAAGAAATGAGTTAGCGCATACGGTTGCTGAGACATTATACTTTAAACCTCATCAAAATTATTTTTATGAAAATGTTTATTTTTCAAGATTATTCGTGAAAATGACGACCTGACTAGCGCATTGATGGTGTATTTTAGTTTCGTCAATTGATATCTTTCAATACAATAACGTACATATTACGTTATGATTTTTTATATTCAGTGTACCTGAGACATTTTCCAATCTACTCGTCTCGTATTACACTTAATTTAGAAGATAAAAAGTAATTGAGACCATTTTTACTAGGTAACGCCGAATACGTGAATGAAGCACTGAAGCAGTGGCAGTTATCTCATTAAAAGAAGCTAAATCATGTTTTACCAGCTTCCTTCTACTGTTATACGACACTTGTAGTTTGACAAATGTCTTAGGTATACAGAATTTGAAAAAAAATTATATGTGTTAAATGTACATATCTATTTGACGAAACACAAAAGTCACCTTCAAAACGGTAATCAGGTTGTCTTTCTGACGAATGATCTAAGAAAATAAACTAATTCCAGAAAAAAATGTGGTTAAAAAATAATGTCGTAGCAGCCGTGTGCGCTAATTCATTTTTTTAAATTTGATTTAGAATAAAATATTTTGGCGCTTACTTACTGTGTTATTTGGTTTGGCAAAAGCGTTGTACAGATTCGGCGTAACTTTTACGTTAATTGCACAGTCCTGTGTTACTGGATATGCACGGTGATGGTGGTATGAAATAATAGTAGCTAAAATGACCTTATAAATAAAACCAAAGTTTGATCATTATGATTTATCAGATAAAATTACTAGTAACAAGCCAGTTTGCATATCCTTTCCATCTGTCAGGCCACATTAATATATCGCAAATTGTGTAATGTGTCCTATTTTTATACTATTAAAGACATCAATGAAATTTCCAGATTCAGCGCATAACAAATAAGACTGATACACATATTTAGCAGTGCATAATACAAATGCAGTGGAGTAATTTGTCAAAACGTTTTATTTAACCAATGATATTTAAGTACATATTTATGTTGTATTACGATAGTAATTCAAATTCATTATACAAAATGTAGCTTACATATTGCTCGGGCATCATTTCTTCTTTCACGTGCTTTCTGTGCCACAGCTGGAACTCATTAATCACCTGTAATACAGGAATTTCACTTTTGCCTACAACATTAAGTTTCCTAGTCTTTTCATCAAATATACATAGCACCTCTTTTGATTTATTTTTTTCGATCAGTATACGCTTCACCCGGATGGTTTCCTCTGCATCAGGAGCTACCTGTACTTCCTTCTCGAACAAATTATGAACAAGTCCAACCAGCTTCTCTACTTGTGATTTCACTATCTCTACAACACGTACACTGCATAGAATTTCCATACAAGTTGGATTTACTTTGCTTGGAGTTGCCTTTACGGTTACTGTTCTAATTCGGCGTATACAACGGATATCTTTAGCAAAGAGGTGTACTACTTTTTTCGCGTATGTGCCTATAAATCTCCACACAGCGTTTTGTCCCTGTAACAGTCCTACAACGCCATTTTCTGGATGTGATTTGATAACATAGCGGTGAATTAAGGTTTGCGCTGCAAGTTCTAAAATATCAAGATGAGGCCCATATATAGTGAGATGCTTCTTTCTGACATAATCAACTTTAAGACCAAATTCTTTTTCAATATCACTTATTATATAGCTGATTCCTCCGCGCTGTTTTT
Source organism: Ruditapes philippinarum (assembly GCF_026571515.1). Classification (NCBI taxonomy): domain Eukaryota; kingdom Metazoa; phylum Mollusca; class Bivalvia; order Venerida; family Veneridae; genus Ruditapes; species Ruditapes philippinarum. The sequence continues at coordinate 170,264 of NW_026860208.1, forward strand.
CCAATTTCTTAACAATACCGCCAGGAATCTTCATTTCACTCCTGAACCGAGGGTGTGGTATGCTGGATGCCTGGAATGGATTAGCTAAACTGAGATTTATGAAAATCACTTTCACTATCGAAAATCTGGTTCATAAACTACTTATACCACAAAAAATGTACTACTATACATGACATTGTACAAAATAAATCTTATCTGCCATATACTATTGATATAGATAGAGGTTACCTTAAACTTTGTGTTTGAAATATAACAGAACTTTCACCGTTTTCTGCTTTAAAGTGCCAGTTAATTGTAGTATTGCAGTATTGGAAATTCATGCTTTAAATGGCCAATACTTAACAGTCTGATTTTATTATTCTTGCTTTAAATATTCCGCATTTATTAAACGCTCGTCATTTTATATACATACGTAAGAAAAACTCGGAGACGCTCGTCGCGCTTGAGAATTTGCTCGTGAAGTTGAAGCCCATTCATTCATTACTTTTCGTAGACAGTCTTCAGTTTTTGCAAACACCGTAAACTTCTCCTGTTGCTCGTTTAATATACAAACCACCGTCTGGTCGTATCTTAATTTTCTCTGGATGAATTCTCTCAGACGAATGATTTCTGAATGCGAGCTTATGATAGGAATGTCTGCTTGCAATAGGTTGTCAATGTCTGACTGCAACTGGTTCACTTTGGCTTTAACTTGTTCTACATCGTCATAACTACAGATAAAATGTATATAGCAAACTTTAATTTTGGTCTAACTAGATTTACAAACCGAGAATTTACATTATAAAGTATTTGCAAGAATATATAAATTTATCAAAAGAAGGAAGTTTATTGATAAAAATCCATGTGAATTATAACAGCCAAGTATATGCTACACATATCAGAAAAGACGCAGCACATTAATCTGAATTTGTCTATATCGAAGTTTCTGACAAAAATATAATGTTATAAGGGAGTTAGATTATTTCTTTCCAAACCACAACATAAAAATATGTCAATGAATTGACTCCGCTCTCCGAATAATAATGGGTGTATGGCTATAGTGAAAATGAAATGTGAAAGAGTTAAAGTTAAATTGTGAAGCTATAAGTGTAATGTTTAGAAATGGAACAAGTCAATTTCAGGTGACCTTCGATCATTATTTGTATACATGTATTTCACAGAACAGTCGAATTTAATTCACTGTCGGATCAGAACAACTTTTACTAAAATATTTTATCAAATCGAAAACATAACGTAGACGTGGAAGATATTATGTCATAAAATACAAAGTTAAAACATGTAATTTGACCAATAACTATTTAAGCTTTCTGAAAATTCATCTTTTCCCCCTATTGATTGCCTTTACATAAACACATTTCCCTGTATTTCCATTACAATGCGCAATAACTCTTGATTTGTTATTAATACACATCCAGACTCTAAAGGTCACATGGTGATATTCCAGCTTTGTATATAGAAGAAGACCTCTGGTGCCCCTGAATTCGTGCATTAATTCAGACACGAACGGGTACCTGAGTAGAACAACCGACCTTACGTAAGCTAGCTGGATGGCTTCCTTACAGGAAAGACTACGGGATTCGAACCCACAGCGGTGAGGGCAAATGGTTTGAAGTCTACGACCTTGACCTCTCGGCCACTGATGCCCAAATTCTTGATAAACGAGGTACATCAAAAGAAAGTTATAGATATAGGCCATACTTCCATTTGATATTCAACATAATCAAAATAGTTCATAATACCATATTAAAAGTCCAAATCCAGAGATTTCTCACAAGTGAAAATTTGTTACTACGAGTAGTAATGATATTACCTAAAATCGGACTTGGTTTGTAACATAAGAGCACTTGATCAAGTATAACAGTTTCATATTCTGGAACATTTAAATTTTAGCTGAAATCTGTGAAACGACTCATCTTATGATTTTTGACTTCCAATTTCACATCTGTTATCATGTTAACAGCATCTGTTTTTGTAAGTATAGTCTTTCCAAAATATTTGATTTTTTCAGAACTTACCAAGCTACAGAATTGAATTCTGATTTCTTTAAAACTAAAGTAATGGTCTGGTCATGTGTATAGATGTATATCTTTTAAATATGTAATAAACCAAGACTAATGTACCTTGCTGTAAACTCAAGTTTTAGTGGAGATACATGTAAATGAACTGAACGTATCCTGTTTATGTCTTCTATTTCAGCCCTGAAAAGCTGGCTAGCTTTGACGGCGTAGTCTCCTTGGAATTTCCAGACTGCTCTACGCCCGGAATCAATCTCTCCAGATATATCGGACGCTTTGTCTTCTATGGAGAAAAATCTAGAGAAAAAAAAGTTTTATAACTTCATCACTTGATGCTTGGTACTTATTATAATAGAAATGTATAAATACTTTAGTTTTACAACAGGGATCAGACAACCAGGTTTTCATGAACTATTATGTGCAAGCAAAGAATAGAAGTTGACAGTGGAAGTTAATCATATTTACCGTCTTAATAGAGTCTCTATGGCCAGTTCCAAAATATCCGGGTTAGGTCCAACAATTATGTAGCACTTAGACCCTAAACTTGTGAAGCTGGTGGTGGATAGTCCGAATTCCTTTTCTATCTTTGCCAAAACGGGTCGAATCCCACCAGGGAGGCTTTCCATTTTCTCTATCAGACCTTCAGGAATTTTCATCTCACATTGCCTGCGCGGAGAAGACATTGCTTATCAACTGAAATAGAAAATGTATACAGTTATATCTATTTAAATACATGTAACTTTATTGTGAAGTCAAACAGTTACCACATCTAGTAAGTTATTAGAATAGTTCTAGTTCGACTGCGTTTTAATGTTATAGATCGTAAAATTCTGTTTCTATCTGGTGTTAAAATTTACTTAGATCTTTCTAATAACATTTGGTATATAATATATGGCGTTAAAATATGTCCCAGATAGCATGTACGAGTGTTTATCAAATACGAGAACAGGCGCGCTTTTATACAACTCTAAGAAATGAAGAATATACATACATATGTAATTTCAGCAATTTTAATGAAATGTGAATTAAATAGATTATGTTAGATAGATGTTTTATTTTCGAGTGTCCACTCTTGTCTTTAAACTTGTTTTTGAAGAAAAAAGGTGCTGTTGTATCTATGGTTATTTTAGTTATTTTATATAACCGAAGTATTTCTGGATTTTTGTTGTTTTATTTATTTATTTATTTATTTATTTATAACGATGTATATGTCACTAATCACTACTTACTCCAATGCTAATGAATATCGGTCATTGATCATACTGTAGTATATGTGTACTTAATAGTTTGCATGTCTACCATCGAAGATTTGAAACTAAGATTTCACACTGATCAAGCTTACTTGCGAAACTTGTTTGCATGTATACATATTTGGAAAATAGTTTAATGTTAAAGCTGCATGCCTCCAGATGAGCCAAAATATTTTTAAAAATATCAATATTGAGAAAAATGTACTTATTTTGCGGTATTTTATTACCATATTTCTATTGCGTTACTAACGCAGTCAGGGCTGTTTTGCATAATTATGTTGACCACTTTTTGGTAATTTTCTTGGATTGTAAGTGCCGATTGCAATATGTAAATCACATTATTTGTTCACCTCACAATATTTTACTTTTAAATACGTTTCTAAATTTTTTATGAAAATTTACATGAATCTGGAGGCGTGCTGCTTTAAGTATAGTCAAGATTAGTGCATGGAATATCAGAAATTTGGTTACAACTTTTAATTTTTCCAGTTTATATCAATCAAAAATACATTTCCCCAGGAAGTAACAATGAAACCTGTACAAATAAATAAATTAATTAAAAAAAAATAACAAAAATTTGTCGTGTACGCAGAACAAGAACTTTACGATAAGGAAATATTTTGTTCCTTTGTCGAATGTTTTCTACTACTTAATAAACGTGTAGAATAACATTTGAATATATAAATTGTTAGACAACTTAGTCTTCACGAGATAAGATTTAATTCAATACAAACTTAAATGCACATTGCGAAGACAAAAAAAACAGTTAAAAACAGTTAAATTTATTGTGACTTACTTTAATGCAAATCGAAGAATGTGAAGCATTCAATATTCCAAAGATTATAAAATTATGATTGTGTCAGTTTTTTTTTATAAGACTATTATTAAAAATGTTATAAATGTTTTGAAAACAATACTATATAGTCTATAGTCTTAGAGTTTCAATTTCATGCACTGGTGATTGTAAAGTGAAATTTGAGAATGGTGTAAAAGTATATGCTATGCTATTTACGAAAAAATCGAATTTAGATTGTACTTATGACAAGATAAGGCAAAATTAGTTTTAATTAGAAACCAGATTTCTTTTTAAAGCCTTTCTCTGGTAAATGTTGAAATATCTATATTTTCCTGTCGTACGTGAAAAGTTGAAATACATTGGGGTGTATATTCCTCTTTGCGGTAGTTAAAATATCGTTGAGTTATTTTCACAACTAAACGCTTGACAAGCAAGCGCCTATGGATAATCAGTTTATGAGCTGTCAAAGAATAACGGCAAAAAGTAAAGTTTAAACAGGTAATTAAGTATGATTAACAATTTTATTTTTGTAAAAGTAAACAAATTTACCTTGATCATTTAATTTTAAGAGGGTAAACGACCCTGGTTGTTGGATTTTTAAGGTTTGCAGCACCGATATTTTCGATTTGGAAATTGTTCATGAACTGTGTGGATGAACAACTGATGAAGGGTGTATCAGTCAGTGTTTTATAACGGGCACTTTACTTCTTGTTTAACTTCATCATTATCTTAAACAGAAGTTTTAAAAACTAACCTACATGTACTCTCCCTGACTGTGGAGTAGTCCGGCTAATTACACTGGTCAAAGAGACAAAAGGGTTATTTTTGGATAGGCAATGGCTATCCGCATGATCCATACAGACCCATATTGCAAGCAAAAATTTATAGACGTTTGGAGTCCAGACAACTAACCTATATGCACTGTTGAGGCTATCCGTATGGCAGTTTTAAAATAAATAACCTAAAACAGTACAAACTTAAAATTGTGTTTCTAAATGAAGATGTTATGAATATTGAATATCATGAGAACTTTATCAATACAGAGATAAACACTTTCAGAACTAGAAGACGACAGGCTATTCTTACCAGTAGTATTTCGAGTAAAGATAACGGGTTGCGTATCTCACTGTATAAATCGTTTGTAAAATGGTCTGACATATGGTAAGGCCTAAAAAAAAATTGTTTTGTTCGGGTCACCCGACCCTACCTAATAATATGCGCCGACCCTACCGTTTTTTTCGTGTCCAAAAAAAAAAAAATCCATGAAAATACCGTATTATTGAGGTACTCAATGAGCAGTGTGAAGGGCAATTCAGGCGAAAATTTCGCTGTGTATATTTCCATTTCGCTCTCCCAATTGATCAAAGAGAAGTCAACATCGCCGATAAAATCTTAATTCCCAAAGAGTAATTACTTGCCGATGTAAAGAGCAGAGATTGTATCCGCCCATATGACGACTGCTAATTATCATTATCCAATCAGGGCATCGCTATATACTACCCTTCTACCTGTATGCAAAGTGATAGACCGCCTACTCTAAACAGTAAATAATGAGAGCATCGGCCCGAAACGGGTATATTTTGCGAGTTTAATACGGGATTTGGCGATAATTATAGATTAATTTTTTTCCGATCATCTAAACACGTGCAAATCTTCCCTAATTGATATACACGCGGTGTTTAACCGAAGTAAAGGCGATGTGCAATGGGTTTCTCACGGCTATCACCAAAACTGTTAGTCAATTAAAAATAATTAATTTCATTTGGATGATTTCAGTCCGTTAACATCAATTAAAAATTGTTATGTCGCTCACGTCATCATGGCTTGGGGTGAAATGCCCAAACGTAGCAGTAAAAAAAAGTTACTGATTCTGATACACCTAATACACGCGAAAATTTAAGAAAGCCAATTCGCAAAAATCTTATGATTGGTATGTTGTAGACAGTGAGAGTGTTTTGCATTGTTATCTTTGTAGAAATTTGCCAAATTTGACACAGCTTGTACGCACGTGGGCACGACATCCTAAAACTACGAATCATGATCGGCATGCGACATATCGGTCGTATATCATGTGCTCATGTATATAACAACAAAATTTGTCAGGAAAGAAGTGTTCTCATTGTTTCAATATATATATTTGTTTTAATGTCATAAATATGACGCTCAGATTAAGATTTATTAATATTGTAAATTTCAAAAAGCATTATTTATAAAGATATTACCGAGTTTAACATCTCATGAAAATAAAGGGAGGTAATTAGAAATTTATTTTCTATAATTTCTCAGTCGAATTTTTCAATAAGAAATGAATGTATATAATTTTAGTGATCAAATATAATGTGCACAAATGTTTGCAGTACATATTTTACATATTCTTCGATATTTGAAAATTGTTTTATAAGCATAATTATATGCACATAAATATGACATTACAACATAGAAGATTATAAAAGAAATTTCTGTAAAAAGAACAGGATAGACAGATTTTAGTAATCATTATCCAATGTAACTTTATCTGGAAAGTAAAAATATAAAGTTAATTTATTCATCATAGTTTTCTTACACATTAATATCAAAAATATATGAGAAAGCTTATAAATAGCTGATAAATAGATTGTGTTTCTATTCTAGTTAAAGGATGTATAGCCATGCATGTTAATGCATACACATTGGGATGTTTCCCTTCTGCCGATTTTTCACGAGGAAGTCACTTCTCCCTAAAATTTCCCCCAAGGATGAGCCCTGGGTACGGTATAGGTTTTATCGCCGCTCTTAGTTACCAAATGGAGGATCACATCGTCAATATTTGTAAAACGGCGTGTGATCTTCGCCAGAAGAACGCTGAGAGTTTTAGATTGTTACACCTGAAATGTCTTTTGAAAACATAGAAGGGATGTATTTATGCCACCCGGGAGGGATGTCAGAAATTTCCATATCTAAATTTCAATATACTGGTGAAAAAAAAAAAAAAAAAAAAATCCGACCTACCCTACCTATTCCTTGAGAGCATGTTACCCTAACAAAACAATTTTTTTTTTAGGCCTAGGTTTAACAGTTAATTTAAAAACTTTGGAGTCAAAAGATGTGTTAAAGTTTACACTGTGATGAAGCTAAGACCCAAAGCTTTCTATTGGTGTAACTTATTTTAGAATCGGACATTTAATCAAAACAAACTAGCTGTTTAAAAACAGCTTATTTTGTAAAGTTTTAGCATTTATAAGCGGTATCGATTTTACTCAAAGATAAGGGAAGCAACTCATATTTTTCACTTCATATACCTCAGGTATTTACATAGATCATATTGAAAGTGTTTATGGGTGTATTGCAATACTGGCATGCGAGCAGTTCCCATACAGAAGCAGTACCCATAATTTTTTTCATTTAAATGCTTTTTTTACTTTTGTTCTTTAAAAATTGATATCAACTCAAGCTGATGTATTAATAAGGAGACAAAATCTAAGTGTCCATTCAGCAATATGTTTAAAGTTTTTCATGTTAAATAACTATCACCTTTGCTCTGTCAAAAGTGAACTTGTGGGGGATTCCGTCTTTGTGCGCATGCGTAAAATTACTTACATATGAGGCCTGCTAAAAGGTTTTCCACAAATACCACCTAAGTACATATTAGTGGGCGGCAATGTGATGAAAACCTGTTTAATTATCAGAATGTTTACCTTTATTACTACATTTAATCATTTTAATTTTATGGCTGTAATGAGTAATATATTATGCAAACAAGCATGCCATTGCTTGTGAATGTGTTGGGTAACAGTACCAGGTAATAGATACCAGCATTAAGTCTACGCTCTTTTTCCTAAATTACATCTATTTACCTCTGGCAAAATGTCTCTTCAACAATTATAAATAAAAAATAGGTCTTATATAACAACATTGTTTAAGTATAATAGGTTATATTTTATGTACGGGACTACTTCTCTTCTTACAAAATAAGGGATATTTTGGTACCCCATATCAGGCCTCATAACTAAGGGTAATTTTATGTTTAGAACATAATGGAATTTCCATAATTTGCCAAATATTAATGTGTAACATTCAATTTTTAGCTTGACTATCAGACATCCCGAAAGTTAAAAAAAGTGTCAGACATTCGGTCTGACAATCCATGAAAATCTGTCGGACCGAAACAAAATCTTTCAGACCGAATAAAATTAATCAAAATCAAAGGAAAACTTGTTTTTGTATTTCTAAGACACTTTTCGGTTTAAATTTTTTCGCCATAAAAATCGGCACAGTCCGTACAGCGCATTTTCATCTCCTCCCTGTCATACATCAACGATTCAAGATCCTGCTTCCATTTTTCATTAAATTTTGTCTCGGGTCTATTCTTTGCATCCTTTTACTGCTGTTCTACGCGCTCCTTTGACATAGATTTTTGTTTTTTGGCACCTTTAGCGACGCCATTTTGTATACATGTGACTTGGATAAAAGCCGGACATTCAGACCGATCCGGAATAAATAATTGTCAAACCTAATCAAAATTAATCTGACATGTCTGTCGTATTTCAGGAAGTCAGGACTATTTGTAGAATATGGAGAGCGCCCCGGCGTCCACCTGTTGGTTAAAGTTTTTTGTAAAGTCAAATATCTCAATTATTGCTGGAGATATTCAATTGAAACTTACAATACTTATTTATCTATAGTAACAATGTACATAAATTTGACAAGTTGGATAACTCTGCCTACAATAATTACAGAATTATGCCCCTTTTTAACAATGAAATTTTGGTTAAAGTTTTTTGTAAAGTCAAATAACTCAATTATTGCTTAAGATATTTAATTGAAATTTACAATATTTTTTTATAGTTAAACAATGTATGTCAGTTTGCAAAGTTGCATAACTCTGCCTGCAAGATTTGCAGAATTATGCCCCTTTGAAACTTGGAAACTTTGGTTAAAGGTCTTTTGATAACTGTTCTTATTGTCCAGGATGCTGTCATTGGACAGCTCTGATTTGCTTATTTCCAAATTTATGCCCCTTTTCATACTGGTTAACTTTTTGCTTCTAAGCAGGTATCTTCCTAACTACTGAAGGGAATGGAATGAAACTTAACATACATTTTCACTGTGATTTTTTAACATGATTGGCACAGGTTCCATAGCTCTGATTTACTTATTTACATATATATGCCCCTTTTTATACTCAATGAAACATCCTTGTGACAACTCTATCGAATAGTCGAGCATTGCTGTCCTCTGGCAGCTCTTGTTTGATGAGTGAGCGTAATAAAAAGTAATTTTTAAGTAAAAATCTAGCAAAATGTAAACAAAGTGGTATTTTGACTTCCATACAAAATACTAAATCACTGTATCAGTTCTGTACTATTAAATTGCCAAAAAGCAACCGAAGAAAAAGATAGCTCAGATAATAGGCCAATGAGTATTTTTTTGGAAACTATAACAGGACATCAAAAATAAAAGCTTTTGGAATATAAAAATAAAAGTATTTCTGAGGCATGTTAGGCATTTAAAAAAACTTTAGTTGAACATATATATGTATTTCGATGTCTTACAGTTTTTCATTATCTTTCTATCAACATTCCTGGACAGTTTAAAGAGAGACTGAGATCCATGCTATATTATTTCAGAAAGATGATGACATGGAAAGGTAGAAAATTTTATATGAAATGATACTATTAAATTTTAATAATGGAAGAAAGATAGATGCATTTTATAATCTATTTTCTTTGTACAAGATATCATATGTAGACTTTTCTGACAGATCACTTCAGGTAATGTTATCCATGATGTATTTTTCTGGTGTTTAAGTCTATGATGTAAACTTTTTTCTTTATAAACTGTTTCATATTAATTGAATATCATACAACTGTAGTTTACAAACTAGATATGGTTTAAAGTTGACATTGTCAAGGACAGTGAACTGTGATAATTGATTTTTCTTTTCTTTTAAGTTTTTAAACACACTGAACTTTTATATGTTTCAAAGCACCAATTAAGGGGGAATCATTCTGTTTTTGTTGTTGTTTTTAGCTCACCTGTCACAAAGTGACAGGGTGAGCTTTTGTGATCGCTTTTCGTCCGGCGTCCGTCCGTAAACTTTTACTTTAAATGACATCTCCTCATAAACCACTAAGCCAATTTCATCCAAACTTCACAGGAATGTTCCTTTGGTGGTCACGTTTAAAAATTGTTCAAAGAATTTAATTCCATGCAGAACTCTGGTTGCCATGGCAACCGAAAGAAAAAACTTTAATTATCTTCTTTTAAAAAACCCAAAGAGCTAGAGCTTAGATATTTGGCATGAAACATTTTCTAGTGAGTGTCTACCAAGTTTGTTCAAAGAAAAGCACTGGGGTCAAAATTGGCCCGCCCCAGGGGGGTCATTGATTTTCACTATATGCATATATAGTAAAAACTTAAAAAATCTTCTTTTAAAGAACCAAAAGAGCTAGAGCTAAGATATTTAGCATGAAACATCTTCTAACGAGTGTCTACTAAGTTTATTCAAATAAAAGCCCTGGGGTCAAAATTGGCCCCGCCCCAGGGGGTCATTGATTTTTTCTATATGTACAGTATGAAGTAAAAACTTAAAAAATCTTCTTTTAAAGAACTCAAAGAGCTAGAGCTAAGATATTTAGCATGAAACATCTTCTAATGGGTGTCTACCAAGTTTGTACAAATAAAAGCCCTGGGGTCAAAATTGGCCCCGCCCCAGGGGGTCATTGATTTTCCCTATTTGTATATAGTAAAAACTTAAAATATCTTCTTTTAAAGAACTCAAAGAGCTAGAGCTAAGATATTTAGCATGAAACATGTTCTAATGGGTGTCTACCAAGTATGTTCAAATAAAAGCCCTGGGGTCAAAACTGGCCCCATCCCGGGGGTCATTGATTTTCCTTATATGTGTATAGCAAAAAACTTAAAAAGTAAACTTTGAAAAAACCTAAATAGCTAGAGTTAAGATATTTAGCATGAAACATCTTCTAGTGAGTGTCTACAAAGTTTGTTCAAATAAAAGCCCTGGGGTCAAAATTGGCCCTGCCCTGGGGGTCATTGATTTTCCTTAAATGTGTATAGGAAAAACTTAAAAAACATCTTTGAAAAAAACCCAAATAGATAGAGTTTAGATATTAAGCATGAAACATGTTCTAGTAAGTGTCTACAAAGTTTGTTCAAATAAAAGCCCTGGGGTCAAAACTGGCCCCGCCCCAAGGGTGTCATTGTTTTTAACTATATGTGTATAGTAAAAACTTAAAAAATCTTCTTTTAAAAAACCCAATGAGCTACAGCTTAGATGTTTAGCATGAAACATCTTCTTATGGGTGTCTACCAAGTTTGTTCAAATTAAAGCCCTTGGTTAAAATTGCCCCTGCCGGGGGTAGGGGAGGGCAGATCATTGTTTTTCATTATAAGTGTGTACATCATGAAACATCTTCTTATAGGTGTCTTCCAAGTTTGTTCAAATAAAAGCCCTGGGGTTTAAACTGGCCCCGCTCCGGGGGCCTACATACAGGTGAGCGACCTTAGGGCCATCATGGCCTTCTTGTTTTTGGTTGAGTTTTGAACTTCGTATCAACATGGTATAGGTCATATGATGAATTTTCCATTTTGCCGGGTGGAGGAAGACCATGCTTTATTTAAGGGCACTTCAGTAGATTAGTACCAACAATTTGCATAAACTTACCGGATAAGCTTTCTGACATTAAAAATCCACAATCCCTGTCGGGATTCGAACCTACTGCAGTGAGAAAAATGACTGGTTTGAAGTCAACGACCTTAACCAAAAAAATATTTTTGATCAAAAGTGATGCGTTGACAAAATGATTTAAAGCAGATGTTACCTTGTTATATTATACTGTTAAAGACAAAATGACAAAAATCATTATTTTGAAGAAGATTAAGTGATGCTATTATTTCATGACAGCAGCTGCTATAAGAAATCTTATCCTGTAACAAAATAATGACTGATTATATCAGATCATACCAAAAACATGTACAATCAAGAGATTCAAGAATTTGAGCAGCGTCATGACAAAACCAACATAGTGTGTTTGCGACCAGCATGGGTCCAGACCAGCCTGTGCATCCGCGCAGGCTGGTCTGGATCCGTGCTGGTCGCAAACCCACTACATGTATGCTGGTTTTGTTGTGATGCGGCTCATATATTGAAAAAAGAATACATAGTTTTAAAGGCCCATTATGCATAAAAATGCTATTAGTTTTATTTTTAGTAATTTTGTTTAGTTTTGTTTCTTGTTATAACTTATGTACGGTATCCAAAAAGTGATTTATTGACCATATACTTATAGCTGAGCCATCTTTTGCTTCCATTGCATTTTGAAAATAGATAATTATAATGATTTAATGTTTTTTATGGAAGTCAAAATACTACTTCAGTAGCATAACATTATCTCGGCAAACATCAACATTTAAATGTGAAAAAGGTAGAAAGTATAGTGTAAGCAGTGATGAATTATCTGCAATTTAGTTTGCATTATTATAATATCTGGTTTATAAATTGTGCAGTGCTTTCAATAAATTCAGCAGGAGCAAGTTATGATTTGAGAACTTAACTAGTGCTAAATAAACTCAAAAATGCATGAGTTTACAACATTTTTATATATTGATTTGTCAACTTTCAAGTTTGGTAAAAGTAACTAACAGTAAATTCTGCATAAATTATAATATATAGAAATGTTGATATGTGAGAAAATAATGTTGTTGTAATAATCAATTTGGCTTAATTTAAAGCAGCATGCCTCCATATTCATGCTAATTTTCATGAAAATTTTGAAAATGAATTTAAAAGAAAAAGATTGTGAAGTGAATTAATTGTTAATTATGCATGGCAAACAGCAACTACAATCCATATAAATAATTGAAAGAGATCAGAATATGCCCTTAATTAATGATTAGCCACACAGTAGAAATATAGTGATAAATACTGCAAAATCAGTCCTTAAATTTTGAATCTTTTACTTTTCTTAAAATTTTAGTATGTTGTTCCTTTAATATTTGGGCTCATATGGAGACATGCAACTTTAAACTTTGACTTTTAAAACTGACTTTTTGAAATGAAACTTTTTCCAGTTCCAGGTATAAATCTGGAAAAGACCCATTAAAACTGTTGTCAGTATTGCTTTCTCAGGACTAATGACTGTATTTTTGTTCCAGGCTTGATATAATTAATGTTTTCTGTGTTTTTTTTTCTTGAATATTTCTTTGATAAACATTATTTTGAATAAAATTACTGGAAATAAAATAGGGTCATATTATCAAATACCCACTCCTCCTTCCATGATCTGAATGCAAGAAAACATTGGGTAATATGGATTTGTTGATTTAGACAATTTGTTTTAACATAAAATTTGCTCAAAGGCTGTGTGAATATGTTTAAACAAACATAAATACACTAACTATTGGCATAGCCGTGAGATTATAAAGGTAATGATATTACCAATCAATAAGCTATTAAACAATTAACAATGTATAAGATACATTATTGTACATGATCAGGTATCATATTGGTCAGTTATCTGACCTGCATCTTTTACATGTATTCTGTAGACTGATTATAGCCAGATTTTTAAGTGACCCTAATAATTTGATGGAGCATTTATTTTAATAACAAATTCACTTGAGCTGTTTAGAACTTTGTTTCCAGATATTAGTGGCATGTACTATTGATATTTGTTTTATGTAAGGTGCTTATAGGGTTTAAACCTTTACACTCAAGCATACGGTAAGTTTAACTATAAGCCACTTTGAATTATGTTTAAAAATCCATGCACCTATGTCAAAGTTCAAGGTCACAACAGTGGATTAAACTTAGTGCACTTCTCGAGTGCAGTTTTATGATCCATGTTATACTTCTGCATATAATGTATGATTGGATTTTACCATTAATTGCAGGTACACATTTTTTCATGCCCAAATCATTATGTCAATTAATGGTCAAGGTCACTGCAGGGGATTAAACTTTATAGTGCATTCAATGAGTGCAGTTTTAACTTGTGACTGATTTTCAAAACCAATTACATTGCTTACATGCTTATATTTTCAATACTCTTAATGTTCATTTTTCAGGTCCAAATTCAATTATGTATAATAATGAATAATGCGCATATTGCTAAAAAAAACTATAAACAAGTAAAAGGGCTAAAATTTGCTAACTTTACATAATATATTGCTCTGTTTGAAAAGTTGGCTTTTGTTAGATTGTAGCTGCTATAATATATTTAAATGCAATATTCATTTAATTATTTAAAATATTGGTTATTTTGTTATAATTTGATTGTTGTCAAGATAATGTGTGACAAACTCTACAGCTATATTTGATTAAAGCGCATTTGGAATTGTTGTAATCTACCAATTACTACAATTTGTCTTATATTTAAAATGGTTTTATAATTATTTACAATGATTAATTTTATTTTCGTTTTGGCATTATTTTCACTGATTATTGTCAAATTCATATTGACATTATTTTTTTCATTGATTAATCTCATTGTGATATTAATATATTTTACATTGATTAATGCCAATTTAATTTTGACATTTTTTAAATTCATTTATTATTTTTCTTTATTTTGACATTTTTTACTGATTAACTTCAATTTCGTTTAGACATTTTGTTATTGATTTAAATGTCAATTTCATTTTGACATTTAGTTTGACAATATATATATATAGTGCAATTTAGTAATTTTTTGAAGGATACTAGAATATAAGTGTGTCCTAGAATGTATAATTATTTCCCCTCGGAAATAGAGATTTTCATTAATATTTGATATGGAAATATTTAACCAGTTAGATTATTCTGTGGAAATGTGAGTTAAAGTGATTGATATGTAATGTTAGCTTATCTGTTTATAGGTATTTTCTCTGAGATTTAACACCATAAAATGTCTTTTTGATCGCATTTGTCTGGGCTGTAAATTCTGTTAATTTTCGTTATGGAATTTTACAGAAATAAAGTTTTTTTTACTCTAAAGTTTTATGTCCAGCAATATAAAACTGTATGATATTAAGTTTGATTTTTATAAGCGCTTCATGTAAAAGCATTTAAGACAAAATTTTGAATTAAATTTGCTTGTGTTTTTGTGTCGCCTTGAAAAGGTGACATGTAGGGGTTACTTTTGTCGGCGGCGTCTGTGTCGGCGTCGTTGTTGGCGTCCCCTAAAGCTTGTCCGGAGCATAAATCGGTCACTATCAGTCTGATTGCCTTCAAACTTGGTATGCATGCTTCTTTCAATAACCCGAAGTGCAGTGCACAAGGACTGGTACTCTGCAGTTCTTATTTTTTGAGTTATTGCCCTTTGTTAATTTTCATACTTTAATTTTGTCCGGGCCATTTCTCTTCAACTAAAAAAGCTATGGACTTGAAACTTCATAGGATGATAGATCTCATAAAGAAGAAGTGCAGTGCACAAGAACCGGTACTCTGCACTTCCTAATTTTTGAGTTATTGCCCTTTGTTAATTTCATACTTTATTTTTGTCCGGCCATTTCTCCTAATGTATAAAAAGCCATGTACTTGAAAACTTCATAGGATGATAGGTCTCATTAAGAAGAAGTGGCAGTGCACAAGAACAGGTAAACTGCATTTCTTATTTTTTTGAGTTATTGCCCTTTGTTTATTTTCATACTTTAATTTTGTCCGGGCCATTTCTCCTTAAGTATAAAAGCTATGGATTTGAAACTTCATAGGATGATAGATCTCATTAAGAAGAAAGTGCAGTGCACAAGAATCGTACTCTGCATTTCTTAATTTCTGAGTTATGGCCCTTTGTTTATTTTCATACTTCAATTTTTGTCCAGGCCATTTCCCAAAAAGTATAAAAGTTATGGACTTGAAACTTCATAGGATGATAGATCTTGATTAAGAAAAAGTTGCAGTGCATAAGAACTGGTACTCTACATTTCTTATTTTTTGAGTTATTGCCCTTTGTTGATTTTCTTACTTTATTTTTGTCCTGGCCATTTCTCCTCAAGTATGAAAGCTATGGACTTGAAACATCATAGAATGATAGAATCTTATTGATAAGAAGTGCAGTGCACAGAAACTGCTGCTCTGCACTTATTATTTTTTTAGTTATTGCCCTTTGTTATTTTTCCTATTTCATTTTTGTCCTGGCCATTTCTCCTAAACTACATTGTTCACAAGGCGACACATCCGACTCGCGGAGTTCTAGTTAACTGTTATAATTTAGCTCTCAGTTTATGCTCAGCTTTTATTTATATGGAAATTGGCCATATAAATAGTTGTATTAATTTGCTGACAGTATTGAATTAAGACAATCAGATTGCATGGATGTGCAGGCAAAAGCTTGGTTAAGTTAATTAAAGTCGTAGCATACATATGTGATTATGGCAGCTGTTTCAAGTTCAGAGATAAATATGTTGATGTTATTAATGGATTGAAGTGTTGCTGAATTCAGTTTATTCCAGTTGTAACTGCTTTTTGTATTTAATAAGGCAGAGAATAGTCTTATATAATTTGAGGTTTCCCCAGCTTATTTTGGTGTGTGTACATGTATCTGTGTGGGACGGGGGGGGGGGGGGGGGGGGCGATGAGGGAGGGTGTACAAACATATTGTCTTTACAGTAACAACAGGTTGGATTGGTTACAAGTGTACCCTGAAGCTAATTAACAATAAAAATTAGATAAAAAATTAATTTGTATTGAGTGATTTAAGCTTGAAAAATCCCTCCTTTTTAATTAATGGATGAATTTGTGGTTATACCTAAATACTGTATCCTTAATAAAATACCTCAGCCTCAATATTTTACTCTTATCATAGGAATATTAATTTTCCTTATTATAAAAATGTTTATTTTGGTATTAAGTTATTCGATATATTCGATACTGATGATCTCATTTTGAGTTGGTAATATTTGAGGAGGAATCAAAAGTGTTGGTGACTCAGTGAAAGCATTCATAAGCTCGGACCCCTATGGAGCCTCTGTGTGTAAAATATTTAAAGCACCATTAGATACCAAGGTACTGTGATGTAGAGATGATCTGACTGTAGATTTAATTACAGTCAATATTACTTCCTGCTTTTATTGAATAGTCAGATTTTAATACCCATAAATGTCTGTCTGCTTTAGCTGATATTATTTTACTATGGCTGCAAATTCATATGATAATTCAAATTAATATGTTGATTATTAAGCCAGAGATAGCTTTAATTATTCATGAGTTTGTGAAGTACAATAATTGAATAGTAAATTTTTCAGCAGTGTATACAGAATTGAATTTAGTTTGATTGTGTAAAAAGGCTTTAAACTTTAAATACACTTGAATGAATACGTTCCTGGAACCAACCAGTACCTGAGCATAAGTTCTTGCTCAATGAAACAATTGCTTGCCTTTGATTGGTTTTGAACCCACATGGCTCAAGTGATTGTAGGATTACAGCATTTTCATAAGCCATGTCAATAGAGGGTGTGTCCCTGTATTACTAAGCAAATTGCATTGATAACCACCATTATGGAAAGGCTGAATCATGGGATCCTGCAATGTTATCATTTTAACCATGATAGTTACCATGCAAGGTTTCAACTTTCACTGCTTAATCATTGTCAATTTCTCTTAAAAAGGGCGTCAGTAGATGTTATATTGGACTCGGAAAATGTGGGTTTTTCCCCGCTAATCCACTTTTTAAGCTTTACAAACCTATTGGACTTATTTTTGAAGCTGTAACTGTAAAGTTTTCTGTACCCTCGGAGTATATGGGAAATTTCCAAAATATTCTTATTAGTCACAAGTCGATTGTCAAGTCACAGGTTAAGGTATCTGACTCCAAACCACTTCCCCTCAACGCTTTGGGTTTGAACCCCGCCAGAGACCTCGGATTGTTGTGTGGAGCTGTCCAGCTAGAACATTGCAGAACATTGGGGGATTTACTCAGGTGTCCGATGCAAGAGGAAGTTAAAAAAGATTTTATATTGATTACGATGTATTATGGTTTTAGATTGACTAAATCTAATGACATGAAAAAATGTTTCTTGGGGCCATAACTATAATCCAGGTACTTTTTAATGTCAGATTGTCGGTCCATGGTAAACAAGAGAAGTAATCTATTAGAACTAAAGCTCGATATTGGAATTTACTTAATGTTTATATATTACTCTACATGATTGATTTTTTAACAGTTAACATTAGTTTAGAACTACCATTTGGTTACCTGGTCTTATATATACATGTATAAAGGTCAGTGAATATATTTTTTGTAATTTAAAAGTATTGTATGATTATAATTATGATTGTATACCTGACAGATAGGTAATTTTATAGCAGCGTTGTTATTGCATAAATTTAAATTTAAAAAATGATAAGGCTAATTATTTTTGTTACATGAAATTACTGAAATAAAGATAAATTTTAAAAATTA